>NW_015169204.1:265143-318992 GCF_001447785.1 Gekko japonicus
AGGAGTGATCAATAGAAATGTGGGACAAGGAGAGGGCTAGAGAAAAGAATCTAGCTGGTGATTACAATTGAATGCAATTTTCTGCCTTGGGTCATTAGCACTAATATTACAATGGAATTCGGTTCATTTCAATGATTAATTTTACATGCTAAGAAGTAGCTTTCTGTATTTTCTTTAGTTTAAAACAAGCTTGTTTTGTAGATCAGCAGTTCTTCATATCAACTTCTCATTTATTGTTATGCTGGCAAGAGTCAGTGAGTTCAGCTGAAGTTTCGCAATCTGTGTGCTTCTTAACACGGCAAATAGAAATAGCATAGACACGTTGTCTGCACGTCATTTAATGATTTGTGTGGGTGCCATGCTGGCTATAACAATTCTGTAATTTTCTGTTAGAACAATTGACTATAATCTTGATTTCACAATAATGGATTTGGGTCTTTCACGTTTACAGGTTTGCTTGCATCACCACCAATCAATTGTCACAAGGCAATTACTGTCACTGTACCAAATAGAATTGGGTTTTAATTGTCTGTCCATTCCTTAGGGGTGATGCCTACATGGCTGTTATTTTTGCAACAGGTATCTGTTTGTAATGATGTAAATATGTAGTGTTTCAACCACTGGAGAATCTGCTTTCCTTTTGAAATTCTTCAGGGCAGAATGAAGGCATTGATGGAAAGAGAGCTTGAGGGGCTACAGAAGGACATTTGATACTATTGTCCTGGAGGAGGAGGAGAGATTGGATTTATACCCTGCCCTTCACTACCCAAAGGAATCTTAGAGTGGTTTACAATCTCCTTTCCCTTTGCCTCCCCACAACAGACACAACAGTGAGGTAGGTGGGGCTGAGAGAGCTCTCCTGAGAACTGCTCATGAAAGAACAGCTCTGAAAGTACTTGTAACTGACCCAAGGTCACACTAGCAGCTGCATGTGGAGGAGTGTGGAACTAGTATTGGCTAGCATTTGGATGTGAGACCACCAAGGAATACCAGGGGTATGACATGGAGGCAGGCAATAGCAAACCACTGCTGAATGACTCTTGCCTTGAAAACCCTATGGGGTCATCATAAGTCAGCTGTGACTTGACGGCACTTTCCACAACCACATCTTAACTGGTAAACCTTCAGTGTTTGACATGGTCAGATTCTTTTTCTTCCAAGGCAGTAGAAAAGGACAGTAAAAATGTAACTCCAAAGCTAGAAATAATTTCAGTACATTAGGGCTGTACTATTGACTTCAGTGAAAACTCTGAACATGTTGCCCTTCTTGATATATACAAATCAATATATAGCACATCCAGTCCTAAACTGCTTTTCCCCTGCCCCAGTCCCCAGCATACCAATAGCAGTAATGAATAATTACTGGGGAATTACACAACTTGTTGGCGACGAGGAAACTGAAATTGTTCAAGATTTTCTATTACTTTTTCCCATCATCAACCCAAATGGATACTGCAACCAAGAAATCAAAAGGCGACTGAGACTAGGAAGGGTAGCCATGAAGCTAGTAAAAGATGGGGGTTCTAAATCAAATTAGGCCTAAACTCTCCCTAGATGCTAAAATGACTAAACTGAGGCTATTATACTTTGGCCACATTACAAAAATAGAAGAGTCACTGGGAAAGACAATAATGTTGGGAAAATTTGAACGTCGCAGGAAAAGAGGAAGGTCTGACATGAGATGGATTGACTCTATAAAGGAAGCCACAGCCCTCAGTTTGCAAACACCTGAAACGATAGGATATTTTGGAGGTCATTAATTTTGGAGGGTAGCCATAAGTCGGAAGTGACTTGATGGCACTTAACACACACACAACTCAAAACCCTAATAGGAAGTAGGGTTGCCAGGTCCCCTTGTTGCACCAGTCGGGGGATTTGGGGTGCATTCCGGGGATGGGCGGCCATGTTGTGTGACATGCTAACATAATCCGGAAGTGAAGTCAGTGCGTTGGGGCCGATGCTCTGCTTTTTGGGCAAACTCTATGGTGAAAATGGCCTTAAAGCATAGAGTTTTGCCCAAAAAGCAGAGCATCACCCCCCCAATGTCACCAACACACTGATGTCATTTCCGGGTGACATTGGTGCATCGCACATAGTGTCAGAGTTGGGGGGGTATTTCCTCCTGCCAGCAGGCAGGCAGGAGCCCATAAAAGTGGGAGATCCCCTGCCCCACCTGGGGAATGGTATCCCTAATAGGAAGTGTTGTCTGCTCCCCCCTCCCAAGCTGCCATTAATATGAGATCCCCAAATCAGAAACCAATGAGAGGGTCCTCCCCATGATGCTCTGATTAGCAAGCGAATGGTATTTTTAAAAATCTTTCTCCCTTAGGTACATAATTTTGGAGAATGGATAGGATTGTGCCAGTATGGTGTAGTGGTTAAGTGCGCGGACGCTAATCTGGGAGAACCGGGTTTGATTCCCCACTCCTCCACTTGCACCTGCTGATGTAACCTTGGGTCACTCACAAGCTCTGGCACAGCTGTCCTTGAAAAAGAGCAGTTTGTGTCAGAGTTCTCTCAGCCCCACCCACCTCACAGGGTGTCTGTTGTGGGGAGGGGAAGGGAAAGGAGTTTGTAAGCCCCTCTGAGACTCCAAGGGAAGGGCGGGGTATAAATCCAATCTCTTCTTCTTCTTCTAATTCTTTCACTCAAATCAGCAGAAGTTAAGCGTACTTAACTTTGGTTGGATCATGAAATAACCATAGAAATAAATAAACCCAAATACTGACTCTATAACGACTCTTGTTAGGGGAAATCTACAGGCTCAAATATCTTTTGAGCATGAATTTTAGTATTAAATCATTTGGGCACTTCTGGGGAAAAAAGACTTCCCTCATGATGACCCTTTGGGATCATAATTGAGACGGCTTCATAACTGTCAGCTACATTATAAATAAAACGTGTATGAAAATAACACATCTGAAGGAAACGGGATTATTTCCCACATGGGAAAGTCTTCAAATTTCTTTTAACCTTACAGTCCTGTTATTTGAGAATCAGGTTGGTTTTCAGCCACACCAGCATTTAGTGTAAGCTGAAATTGCCAGCAAGCACTTTAGAGGAATCACAAGACAGAAAAGAATGAGGTAAATAGGGAGGAACACGATTTTTAAAACCAGGTATTGTAAAGAGATGCAGAATCCTAAGTGTGTTTTTTGCTGGCAGATGATGCCAACTGAAAAAGGGCCAATATTCACTGATTCTTCTCTCCCACCTCAGACCGCACCTCACCTCCACACTGCTCCCTGAGTTCCACTGATTTCCAGGGCATGATTTGAGGGAGGCACAATAGGCTGCAGTGGGAGTGGGAGGGCAGAAAGTTTGCTTCCATGAACACAGCTTCCCTCCCACTTGAGAGGATCCAACCCTTCCCTAGATAACAACAGCGACAATCTTCCAGATAGGTCTGGCTTTTGTTAGGATTTTCTTCTACGTAAAATGAAACCTATGCATAAATTGTGCGGTAAAATGAATGAAGTTTGGTATTAGAGCTTTTGTTCCTGATTATATAAAACATTAAATATAATTTAAAAATAAATAGAAACAAGAAAAGCTGTGAAAGAAGCATCACTGAGCTTGCTGCTCTGGCTACAGAAGAGGAATTGGGTTATTTTACATGTACTTTAGAATAGCTGGTCAATTCCAGTACATTCTTTGAAGGAGTGGTTCCAAGTAAGGTTGGGCATGGGCACCTTAAAAATGGATTTTAGGAGGGGCCTATATACTGATACTCAGGTCTCAGGATATCATTTCTGGACTCAGGTTCATGTTTTGGAGGGATTCCAAAATCATTCAGGTTCAATTATTCCCCATGGGAGATGGGGAAGGGAGACTGGAGTGGCAGTTTTTTAAACCATATGATACTAACATTACGGGAGACCTAGTGATATCTGTCTACTAAAGACCCCCCCCTTCCCCATGCTTCAATCAAATTGGTCCATGGGTACATTGTATATTGCCCTCCAGGAAACTCAGTACATCACTGTGAACTCCCAGGCACTAAAAAATAGAGTGCTAGTGGAGAGACCAAAAGGAAAATGTGCAGCACACTTTTCAGTTATTTACTCTGTAAGGAAAAGGGGTAGAGACTTGTTAAAATAAAAGCTGAAAATTCAGTGGTCGGGGCATTAAATCATTCGAAAGATGGTGTGCCTATCTGCAATAACAATTACTGATTTGTTAAAAAGTCCTCCAAAAGTCCTCCAGTAGCAATGGTAGGGAAAATGGCTGCCATGTTTGGGAGAAAAGCCAACTGTACTATACTGCACTGCACTGTTAAAAAGGAATACAGTGAAGCAAACTGCCAGACAGCCATGAACAGGTTGCGAAACAGTCAAACCTATCATTTGAAAAATTATGACCAGAGAACTGGATGTGAGCCAAACCAGCAGGCATTTGAGCATCCCTAGTTGTGTTTTTGGAAGTACCAAAGTATGTGGGACATCCCTCTAAAGAAGACAATATGACCTCTGTGATCCTGAGAACAAAAAATTGCCACAATGCACATCACATCACAATTTTTAAAAAAGAATTATTTTATGCAAAGAGGGCTGCAGCTCCTTCTTAGCAAATTTGGAAAGCTGTGTCCAGGAAAAACATTTGCAGGCATTTTGAGAGAAGTTACAATTTATTGAGAAGTGATGATTAATAAAATGGATCTTCTGCGTGCGTGCGTGTGTGCAACTCTGCTGTGCTGTGTTTCTGAGAAGTTATACTCCATCTGAATATGGGACACCGAAACTGCAAAATCTCACTACTTTTCCAAGTGGCTAAGATACAGCTTGGGCTTGGAAGGACTTAATGGACCCAAGGACCAAGGATGACTCAGTTTCCTTGATGATTCTAAGCACTGGCTTCACAGTGAAAGCTGAGTAATACAGTATCTGCATGTGGAAGGAATTCCTGGCAGTGTCAAAAGAAAAGCCAAGAAAGGGAAAGTGACTCACTGACATCACTTCTCACCTAATGCACAAATCACATAGTAGAAAGAGCTGGATTAATGGAGAAGGTATCCATTACATAAGAAACTTGTTGCACTGGACCAAAGGCCCTTCTAGTGCAGCTTTATATTTCCTACAGAGGCCAAAGCCTTCCCTTGTTGTTGCCCCTTGCAGTTGATATTCAGACATATACTGCTTTTGAATAATAACCACTGATAGACCTATCCAACAGGAATTTGCCTTGTACCAGGGGTGGCTGAATTTGCTTAATGTAAGTCACATAGAATAAACGTCAGATGTTTGAGAGCTGCAAGACATGAACAAATATCACACAAACATTTTTATTGAAAAATATGCACATTTCCTTCTTATTAACATTAAATGAGACTGCTGAAAATAAAAACAAAAGGAAATAAAATAGATATTGATAGTGATAATTGTTGGGTCAAAGGTATTTATTTGTTTGCTAATGATATTTGTCTAAGAGAAAGAGAAAGAGAGAGAGAGGTAGAAAGAAAGAATGAAAGAGGAAGAAAGAAAGAGAAAAAGAGAGAGAGAAACAAAGAAAGCAAATAGATTGGGGGAGGGGGAAGGAAGGGAGAGAGAAAGAAAGGAAGGAATGGAGAAAGAGAGAGAAAGAGAAAGTCAGAGAGATGGAGACAAGAAAGAAGGAAGGAAGGAAGGAAGGAAGGAAGGAAGGAAGGAAGGAAGGAAGGAAGGAAGGAAGGAAGGAAGGAAGGAAGGTGGGGGAGAGGGGAGGGAGTGGTAGAAAAAAGGCAACTTTAAGTGCATCCTCCAAACCACTCCATGTCAGTTGGCTTGGTTTGGAGAAAAACAGAAACAAAGAGTGCAAATAGATGGGGAGGGAGGGAGAGGGGGGAGAGAGAGAGAGAAGGAAGGAAGATGAGGGAGGGGGATGAAGGAAGAAGAGAGAGAAAGGGAGGAAGAAAGGGCGAAATAGAGAGAAGAAAGTTGAAAAGAAAGGCAGAAAGAAAATGAATATATGGGAAGGGAGGGAGGGAGGGGGAAATAGAGAGAGAAAAAGAGAGAGATGTGGAAAGAAAGCAAATCAAAGAGAGAGAGAAAGAGAGCAAGGAAGGAAGGAAGAGAGAAAGGTGAAAATAAAATTAAAAAGTGGCAAGAAAGCCAATAGATGGGAAAGGGAGGAAGGAAGAGGAAGAGAGAGAGTTGTGGAAAGAAAGCAACTTTGACTTTAAATGTGTTCTCCAACATCACCCATGCCCCCACACCAGCTGGCTTGGCTTGGAGAAGGGATTTAAAGAGAAAAATTCCTTTTCCAAAGTGGAGGGTGGGGCTTTGCGGTGGAGACTTGGAGAACACCTTTAACTTTAAATGTGTCCTCAAGCCCCTTGCCCCCACTGCCATGCCGGCTTGGCTTGGAGAAGGGATTTAAAGATATAAATGCCTTCTCCCAGCCAAGCCAGCCAGCTGATGTGGTGGGGCTTGGAAAACACATTTAACTGAACATGGAGAGGGAGGGGAGAAAGAGAGGGGGGGAGAAAGAAAGAGGGGAGAAAGAAAGGGGGGGGAGAAAGAAAGAAAGAAAGAAAGAAAGAAAGAAAGACAGTAGATGGGGGGAGGGAGGTGAGGTGGAATTAAAGCAACTTTAAATGTGTCCTCTGACACACACCCTGGCCACCGTGCCGACTGGCTTGGCTTGGAGAAGGGATTTTAAGAGTGTACTGTTTAAGTGCGCTGACTCTATCTGGGAGAACTGAGTTTGCTTCCCCACTCCTCCACTTGCACCTGCTGGATGACCTTGGGCAAGCCACAGTTCTGATAAGCTGTTCTTGAAAAACAGCAGTTTGTGTCAGAGTTCTCTCAGCCCCACCTACCTCACAGGGTGTCTGTTGTGGGGAGGGGAAGGGAAAGGAGTTTGTAAGCCGCTCTGAGACTCCTTTGAGTAGTGAAGGGTGGGGTATAAACTCAATCTCCTCCTCCTCCTCCTCCTCCTCTTCTTCTTCTTCTTCTCCTCCTCCTCCTCCAAGGGGGGTGCTTTGAGAACACATTTAAAGTTGCTTTCTTTCTCTGCTCCCCCCCACCCCCCCCCCAAACCTCAAGCCTACCCAGGCAGGAGAACACTGACTGGGGAAAGGAAGACTGATCAGGGAGGCATGCCTCCCCTTCACTTCCCCAGTCACCCTGCCGGGAACTGCACAATATGTATGAAAGAGCTGAATGCAGCTCCTGAGCTGCAGTTTGGCCACCCCTGTCTTATACCTTCTCAAAAGCCACTGAGGCTTACCAGATCACCCACCATGGCAGGCAGTCTTCCAGGCCCAGCTCGTGGTCCCTGCCACCACTCTTTGCATCCATGGTGTAAAAAGCGGGGGTGGGAAGCAACATCACACGAAGTTGCAACCACCATTCTGATTATACCTGGCAGTGACATTCTGACACTCTAGAATTTTCCTAAATTTCTGTGATTTTTACCATAAAGATCAGGGAATTCCTTCAGTGTCACATCACTTCTACATACATCTGGCAGTGATATTGTGATGTTGCATGACATCACTCCAACCCCCATTGTAACTCCTGCCAGCTGTTTGGAATTGAGCTATTTTATCCATAACATTATCAACAAGCTTGTCTTTAGAAGCCTAATTCCTGAATTCAGAAATGCTGCTGCACCCCCAAAGACATCTTCAAAAGCAGGATGACATTTCCATGTGCTTCATGTAAGCCCCAAGCTCACTTGTAAGCCCCTGTGCTTTATGGCTGTGGTGGACCATGACAGGAACATAAGAACATAAGAGAAGCCAATGTTGGATCAGGCCAATGGTCCATCCAGTCCAACACTCTGTCACACAGTGGCCAAAAATACCAGGTGCCATCAGGAGGTCCCCCAGTGGGGCCAGGACACTAGAAGCCCTCCCACTGTTGCCCCCCCAAGCACCAAGAATACAGTGCATCACGTGCCCCAGCCTGTGAGTTCCTATCTATACCTTGTGGCTAATAGCCACTGATGGACCTCTGCTCCATATGTTTATCCAGTTCCCTCTTGAAGCTGTCCATGCTTGTAGCTGCCACCACGTTCTGTGGCAGTGAATTCCATGTGTTAATCACTCTTTGGGTGAAGAAGTACTTCCTTTTATCTGTTCTAACCCAACCACTCAGCAATTTCAAAGAGTGCCCACGAGTTCTTGTATTGTGAGAAAAGGGGGAAAGTACTTCTTTCTCGACTTGCTCTATCTCATGCATAATCTTATAAACCTCGATCATGTCACCCCTCAGCCATAGTTTCTCCAAGCTAAAGAGCCCCAAGCGCTTTAACCTTTCTTCATAGGGAAAGTGTTCTAACCTTTTTATCATTCTAGTTGCCCTTTTCTGCACTTTTTCCAATGCTATAATATCCTTTTTGAGGTGTGGTGACCAGAACTGTACACAGTACTCCAAATGAGGACGTTCCATCGATTTATACAGGGGCATTATGATACTGGCTGATTTGTTTTCAATTCCCTTCCTAATAATCCCCAGCATAGCATTGGCCTTTTTTATTGCAGTCACACACTGTCTTGACATTTTCATTGAAGGAAGAGATGGAGTTGAGATTTTAGGGGCATAGGGTACCCTGGAAACTGTATCTCCCAGGATTCCTTGAACCCAGGGTGTTACTATGGCAGCATTCAAGTGACAAAGGGAGGGAGAGACTTTGCTTCCTCCATCCTGTCCTCCCCACACCCTGCTAGTACTATAGCAGCTTCTGTTGCCAAGTGAGTGGGAAGGTAGGAAACAGGGAAGGTTTCCTCTCTGGCCTTGAGTATAGTTCAGGCTCAAGACGAGCTCATTAATAATGCTCACTTGAGATTGGGGATGAACGTTATAAATTGCTGCAGTTTATAATCTGAACCTTGTAATTATTAATTCCAGGAGCTTCACCAGTCTGCAATGGCTTGTCCTGCACTGACTTCTAAAGCTGTGTGTGTGTTTAATGACTGTTGCAGTTCTACTTAAAACAAAAACAACAACGGTCAAACTTGTAACAGCATGTTGAATCTCACAATGAACCTGGTAGTACATACTGGGGAACACCCCACCCCCCTAAATAATATAAATATTTGCTATTAAAATGCATTCAGTGACATTTACTACGTAGGAAGGTCATTATTGGAAATAAAGGCCACGTGCTGTCCTCAGCTTTCCCATATCCAAAAGGGATTGCAGAATAGTGGTAAAGACAGCTGGATGTAAAAATCTAATTTTGGCTCTTAGATTGAATTTGGGATCTTCAGCAGTAGAGGGATGCGAGGGAGATAGGAGTGATAGTTTCTGAGATAATCCTTTTCTCCCCATGCCATTTCTTTGTTTCAGTCCCTATCATTGATGTGAACTGTCATCTTGTGTGTGTGTGGGGGAAATACTGGTACTCGTAATGGGATCAGAAAATCAAAGCACTAAAGGTAAGTTCAGGTGGGGCAGCCGGGTTGGCCTGAAATAGCAGAACAAACTTTGAGCCCAGTGGCACCATTAAGACCAACAAAGGCCCCTGCCACACGGCAGGGGAAAAGCCGCCAAAAAGCGTGGCTTTTAAAAGCCGCGCCAAAGTTGAAACAGCACGGCGGGATCCCACGGATCTCCTGGCCATGCCGCCTTTTCTCCCCGGCATGATCAGACGCCGGGGAGCCTGCCGAACTGCGCATGTCCGAGCATGCACAGTTCGGCTAGGCGCCGGGGATCAAACAGCCCGGCTTGCTGCGCAGCTTCCCGATGAACCACCAAGGTAGGTGGTGGCAAGTTGGGGCGGATTTTCACGGGGAAGGGCCAGTTCGGGGACGGAAGCACGACGCTTCCCAGATGTTGTGGTGTGATCGCGCCGGTTTGCTCCGCCCCCGAACTGTCCCGCTCCCGGCCCAAATCGCCTAGTGTGAACAGGACCAAAGTTTTCTTCATGGTATAAGCTTTTGTGTGCAAGCTTATCTGAAGAAGTGTGCTTGCACACAAAAGCATATACCATGAAGAAAACTTAGTCTTAACGGTGCCACTGGACTCAAATTTAGTAAAGGTAAAGTAACCCTTTCCCCTTCCCTCAGCATGGCAGCTTTGATCTGAACTCCATGTCTGCTTGTAAATCAGTGGGAGACCTTAAACTTGGATGTCTAGGAGCACACCTGTTTTAGCCTTTGTTGTCCGTTGATTATTGACATGCTTCAGTAGAAGGTGCTATGTGGCTGTTATTCTAACACACTGCTGAGTCATGGTGAATGTGACTGCCTCCCTCTGAAAGCTTCCAGACTAATCTTGAGGGTAAAGGACTCCCCCAGAATGCCTAAAGTGTGCCTTCTTTGTAAATTTTCTGCAGTTGGTCAGATGCCAACAATCTCTTACTGAGAAACAAACAACCCATGAATCTGCCCTCGATCAGTACATTCAGCTAATGAAAATGTATGTAATTGATACTTTATAACTATACAGAGACGGGTTTTCTTTAAGGACTTTAATGGTATCGATTTAAAGAGGGAAGCCAAAAAGATCTTTCTCAGCTCTAGTGTTAGAGGTCTGAAGTGCCTCTGAGTCAAGAAATGTACACTAGTTTAAAATTCGCCACAAATTTTCATGTCATTTGCAGCTTTTTAATGCCATTTGACAACCTGACAATTCATCATGAATCCACTTGAGTCAACAGGCTTTCTCATTTCTGATCAATTATCAGTGTCAAGACCTCTCATTGAGAACACTGATTGCTATCGGTGCTATTGAAGAGAGAGAAATACACTGAAGGTGGTAGGGGGGGGGGGGGAAATCAGGATTGTTGTTACAGTATACAATGCAGCCCAGGCCTGTCTACTGTTCCAGGGGCTGCTGGATTGTGTTTTGTTGAAGTTGTGTTGTTTTGTTTTGTGCTGTGGAACTTGATGTTCATTATAACTGACAAATATGCTTGCAGTTAGCGTATTCTGAAATGTGGAGGGTATTGTTAGTGCAACCCAGACAGTGGAATTGTGCCATGTACAATGATCTCTAGGATGTAACTTGGCAACCCCATTAAGGTATATTTTTAAAATACCTGTAAAATCAGATCCTTCCTATTGAAATATTGGTGCACTAGAAGAGTTATGGAAAGAAGTGGAGGAAATTGTAGATCTGCAAATGAACCAAAACCCTGGGAAACTGTGGCTTTTATCCCAAAGAAGGAAAATAACCATTTTTACCTGAAACATCATGTCAAAATGCTCATTCACACATGGGTTGGGTCTCCCTGATGTTTTCCTCCATGTTTGATTTGGGTGGCTGGTTAAGCAGCACTGCTCCACTGCAGAGGAGGGGAACAGAAACAGGTAGTTGAATGAAGTGGAACCTATAGTAGATATAGAGGGACACACAAATTCCTAGTTAACCAGATAATCCCATGTTTCGTAGGAGGGTGGGTAAGCTAGCAACATCCAACAAATGCCTGATTGGCAGAGAGCCTTTATAAGAGCTTTCCAACTGCCTAGCCAATTGCTAGTCCTACCAATAGTATTTTGTGCCTCATTGTATTTCGAAGGGGCTGAATAACACCAACCCTGGCCTAAATAGCTGTGAATTTTTTCCCACTGTTGATCATTACGCTGTAGTTATTCCATGGTTACGCTGTAGTTATGCCATGGTTAGTCCCTGACGGGAGAAAGGGAGATAAAAACATCTTGAATTAATAAATGAATAGCTTACATATCTGGAAATAAAATAAAATGAAGTAGCCAGTTCTCAGAGCACCCTTAATTGTACAAATCCTGTCCCAACCATCTTACTTAGCAGATATTGATATCTCTATTTATTTACAGGGACATTTTTAATGGATGTGATGTCTTTTTCATCTTTAATTCCTGTGGCAATGAGTTCCACAAGAAAACTGTACACTATGGGAAGAGAAGTATTCAGTTTTGTAAGCCTAATTGGATAAACAGCTGTTGTTTATTCACTTTTGCCAACGAAGTTATAACTTCATACATTTCATAGCTTCTTCAAGCTGTCTGTTTTTTAGGCTATTGAGGACCAATATTCTTGGCTTCTCCCAGTATGGAAAGCTTTCAGAACTCAGAGACATTTTTTATTTAATTTCTCTCTGTACTTTCTCCAAAATTATTTTTTCTTTAGGTGAAGTGACCAGAAGCAAACCCAGTACTGAGTGGTTTGGACATACTGTTGATTTATAAAGGGATGTAATGGTGATTCCTTACCTTCTGTTTACCTTTTTGATGGCTTCTTCAGCATGACACCAACTTACTAGAGTTCAAAGAATATTTAATCTTTTCTTGTCCACTCAATCACATGACACCTTCCTCTCAGTGTCTATCACATGTAGGGGAATTGAAGAATATTAGGGACAAAAGAAGACTGAATCATAAGCCATTTCACTGCTCTTAATGTTTTGTGTTCATTAAAAACACACAAATTAGTTACCGTACTTCTGTTCATTTTTCAGTCTTATTTACTCTTTCTACCCTGAACTAGGAACTCATATGACTTTGATGAGCAGATGGAATGAGGATGACATTCAGGAGATATTCTGCCATTAGTGTTAATATAGTGAATCTCTGTTTTCATTCCGGCTTCTGCCATATAGGTCTAAAGAAGTAATGAGTTTGACCAGGGTTGTCCCATGCAGGCTTCAAAACAGCAATGATGCTTTTCTTTGGGCAGAATATTTGACCCCTGGTTTCATGGGTACCAGAAGTCCATGTAGCTGCTCAAAAACAGCCTAACAAAACTGGGGGAATGATTTTCAAGACTCAAGGACTTCTCTGTTGCAGTTTGGGATTCTAAGTTAAGCATTTCCTCTTTCAGAAGTATTTTTTTAAAAAAACCATTCTGTGTTCTACAAAGACACCCTAAAGAGGCCAACAACAAGCTAATTTGTCACAACAAATTCAGTTTAATGGGTAATTCACTACTTCATCAGATCCATGAAGTGGTTGAAATCTTGTTCAGGTAACAGTTTAACAAACTACACATTGGCAATTTGTTACTGGCAAATTTCTTCTTATTATTGGGAGGGTGATACAGTTAAGAGATCTCACTCCAAAGTAATTTAGAGAGCAAACCCCAGTAGGTCTACTTTGAGGTAAGTTCAGTTTTATTCAATGACACTTTCAGGAAAGTGTCCTTAGGACTTCAGCCTTAATGAACATACAGGCTCTAGTTGGGGCTATACATGTACATGTGTTGAAATCAGTAGAGGGAAAATAAGTTTCTTAAGACGAGACAAACAGGCCAAAGTGATACATAGAAGGTATCCAAAACATGAGGCAGATTCAGGTGGGTAGCCATGTGGGTCTGAAGCAGCAGAACAAAGTTTGCATCCAGTGGCACCTTTAAGACCAACAAAGATCTATTCAGGTTATAAGCTTTTGTGTGCAAGCACGAAAGTATCTGAAGAAGCGTGCTTGCACATGAGAACTTATACCTTGAATAAAACTTTATTGGTCTTAAAGGTGCCACTGGACTCAAACTTTGTTCTAACATGAGCCAGTCAGCAGAAGTCATTCTTTTGATTTGTTAAAAAAACTTCACTATTTTGCATGCTAATTTAACAAGACACCCCTATATATACAACTGTGATATGTAATTCCATTTCATTGTCTGACAAAGTGTGCATGCACACGAAAGCTCACACCTTGAATAAAACTTTATTGGTCTTAAAGGTGCCACTGGACTCTAACTTTGTTCTAGCACATCAGAGTAAAGAACACTTACAACAAGATTACAAATATGGAAGGGTATTTCAAGCCTCATTTGTAAAAAGAAGAAAAAGGGTTACATTAAAAGGACAGATGCTAGAGCCAGTTTCCATTACACAATGAATTGTTATTCATAAAACAAAGAGGAGGAGGTTGCAGGAGTGTTTGGTCCCTAAACACTAATGAAATTTCCATCCATGGAACATCTGGGACTGGGAGAAGAGATGAACCTACAGTGCATACACTGATGAACACATGCAGACCTCCCCAAATGTATTAGGTAATCAAAAGACAGCCCACCAATTTGACCTGAAAGATTCTTAAATATGTTAATTTGGGTTTTCTAAAGTGCATGTGATCTAAGGTTGGTAACTTCTAACTAGCCTTATTTTTAACAAAATTGCCATCTGTAGATTTTACGGGGGAGGATGAAAAAGATTAACTTCCAACCACTCCCATTGTTACAGTTCTAGTCCAAATCACCTATCCCCACATTTTTCAATATTACAGAGAACACTGGGAGATCCACAGTGCAATCCTAAGCAAAGTTATGCCCCTGTAAGTAATTTCTCCAGTCCAGTCATGTCTCTCATCACACTCAGTAGAAACTGGTAAGGCAGGGCAATCTAGGATGCTGACTGGGAGGTCTTTGAAAGCATTGGAGGGAAGCATATCAGGACTGCAGAGAAGGCTAAACATGCATGGCAGATTTATGGCAACATTGGGACTTGGAGAGAAATTAAATTGAAAGTTCTGGGTCCTTCACAATAAGCTAGATGCTCCTGTGCCTTGCTGGACCACATTTCCTGTGCCTTATTGGACCATATGGTAGAGTTCCCAGCCAGCGGGTAGCAGTTGGCAGGAACCAGGGAGGGCGCATGGAGGGTGCCATTGGCTAACAGCATTATATCACTTCTAGTGAAAGTGCAGAAGTGATGTCAGTCCACGCTAGGAATCACCACAAAAGCAATGGTAAAAACATAACTTTTCTAGCAATTCCTGGAGTAGAGTCTCGTCAATTCTGTTTCCCCCTCCAGAAGTGTCATAATGCCATCGTGTCAATGGTGTTACCAGTCAGACCCCTCCTCTTGCCGATGGGCAGGTTATAGCTAGAAAACCATAAACACCCTTCCTACAATATCATCTCAAATATCTTAAGTGCAATGTACTGCCTGGTCCAAAATGACACAAAATGGATGCCAGCCAAAGACAAACCTGGACATATAGATTAAAAGTGTGAGTAAGAGTGGCTGGCTAGCTGATTACCTCCTCCCCACCCTAGAGAGATGCATAATTTAGGACAATGGGTCTCGCAAGAACCTATTGACTAATCTCATCAACACCTATTTACCCTAATTAAGCAATTAACCAAACCTGGTAGCTTTTCCCATCTGGTACTTACAGGGTCATCAAGCACCATTTACACCTACAGTTCATCTCAGGTAAATCCATCAAGTTTCTCCCAAACCATCGTCCTCCAATGAAAAACCCATCAAATTATGGTTTTGGGGGCAAATATGTGAGCTTGCCCCAGGGAGCATTTTGCCCTATATCTGGAGTCCCTAGCCAACAGTGTTGTATGTGTGCTCTTGGACCCACACATACACCCCCAAATCCATTTGGGCCTTCTCTTCTTCCCTCCATTAAATGGTAGTTGTTTTGCTGCTGTCTCCGTGGACCTCTATCTTTGAGTCTGGTAACTATAGCCTTCCCCAAAATTGCTTTCCCCCTCTCCTCCCTGATTTCTTCTTAGATATATGACATCTCTATTTCCTGGTATACTCCCACATGCCAGTTACATTCTTCAGACAGCCTTTTCCTTTGGGTGCCCTCTATTAGGATTGTGTGTACAACAACAACAGTTAAGCCATGGGCTTACACTGTGGTAGATCCAGTCCTCTGAAAAGGCCTGCCAGAGAGATTGTGGAGAGCATCTTAATTGGCTGCGTTTAGGAAGGCATTTAGGGTTGGCAAGTCTGGGTTTGGAAATACCTGGAAATCTGAGGGCAAAGTAGGGTTGCCATCTCTGGATTGGGAAATTCCTGGAGATATGGGGGGTGGAGCCTGGGGAGGGTGGGGTTTGGGGAAGGGAGGGACCTCAGCAGGGTATAATGCCATAGAGCCAACCTTCCCAAGCAGCCATTTTCTCCAGATGAACTGATCTTGGTTGCCTGGAGATCAGTTGTCATCCCAGGAGGTCTCCAAGTGCCACCCGGAGGATGGGAGCCCTTGGGTGGAGCCTGGGAGAGTGGGGTTTAGGGTATAATGCCATGCAGTCCAACTTCCAAAGCAGCCATTTTCTCCAGAAGAAGTGGAATAAACAAACAAACAAGCAACCAAACAAGCAGTTCATTTGGTCTGGAGATGAGTAGTAATTCTAGGAGATCTCTAGCCCCCACCGGGAGGCTGGCAAACCTGAAGGCGTTTCAGAGGTAAATTTATTTATTTATTTATTTCCAATTTATACCCCGCCTTGCCAGTAAAAACTTATAGAATAGGTTTTTCAATGAGTCCTTAGACTTGACTCACTTTTCACATAGCCACACAGCAGTCATGGGGACTGCTTTTTAAAACACCACTGGGGCCCAGGTTGCCATCCTCAAGATAGACAGCGGTCTCCCAGGGGGAAATGGCTGCTTTGGAATATGGGCTCTATGGCATTACACCCTGCCCTCCCAAGATCCCACTCTCCCAAGGCTACCCCCCCCCCGGTGGGGGCTAGAGATCTCCTAGAATTATTACTCATCTCCAGACCAAATGAACTGCTTGTTTTATACCCTGCTGAGGTCTCTCCCTTCCCTTACTTTGAGTCAGTCGGTCTCTCTCTCTCTCTCTCTCTCTCTCTCTCTCTCTGCAAACTACCTCACAGCCTTGTTGTTAGCAGAAAATGGAGGGGGGAGGGTGTCGTAAAGCATCCTCAGTTTCCATTGGGGAGAAAACTGGAGTATAAGTATCAGAATAAATAAGTAACTAACTAAATAAAATGAATTATATCTGACACGTCATGACCCAGTCAAGACTTGTGGTAGGTACAAGGCGTGAAATGGCCCTGAGAGTCTGACCTGACGAAGAAACTCAGACTGAACTGTTTCTGGATTTACAACTGAACGATGGCCTCAGCCACACGGGCAGGAAAATGCGGGGGGGGGGGGGGGGGGCTGTTTTCCCTGGAGCAAACTAACGGGCAACTGCGGGATCAGGCATCGGGTTGAGGTCTCGTTGAGCTCCTGTGGTTGGGGGGAGGTGCCGATCACAGGACGTGGCAAAGAAGTGGAGTGGCATGGCAAACGGGATTGTGGTTTTTTTAAAAACTGAAATGTGCGCATCCGTGGAGACTTGGGGGAAAAATTTTTTTGCGAGGGGACATGGGCGGGCGCCAGAACTACCATCGGAAACGCGATCAGACGCCCGCTCTTGCCCCACAGTTTCCGGAAACTAGTACCTCCGAGGTACTAGTTTTTTACCCCACATCTTTGGCAGGAAGCCTCGGGTACGCCACGGAAGCTCTACGCTTCCCAGATGTGGTGGTGAGATCGCGCCCGGAAAATCCGCCTATCTTCCGTCTCTCTAGCGTGCCTAATGCTCTGTGGGACCGGGGCCATAAATATGTTTCCTGTACTCACATTTTGACCCCCCCACCATATAGGAATCCAGTAGACCTTCCTTCCTTCCTTCCTTCCTTCCTTCCTTCCTTCCTTCCTTCCTTCCTTCCTTCCTTCCTTCCTTTCTTCCTTCCTTTCTTCCTTTCTTTCTTTCTTTCTTTCTCTCCCTCCCTCCCTCCCTTCCTCCCTTCCTAGAACAACTTTCTGTTTCTCAACTGCTTCATTCTTTAAAAGGCTATTGGGGGGGGGGCTAAATTTAAACTTGGCATCTCTGGCCATGCAAGTCCCGCATGTGGTTAAAGTTACAAGACAGGTCCTGCCACCAGCCTGAGTTACCAGTAAGAGTAGGCAAAAAAGAAAAAAAAAATTCCAGTAGAACTGGGGGGGCGGGGGAGTGCAGCAGTTCCTGTTCTTCTGCCAGGACATTTAATTTGCACATATTCTTAGAGCTGCCAGCTCACTTCACAGAGGGAAAGGATACAGGGGATTATATGGTGGCGAGAGGGGGAATTTCATAGCCCAGAAAGTTACCGCTTATCTAAGTCTGCTCAACTGTGTTGCTATTAGCCCTTCTATTATTCTAGACAGAAGTTCTTTAAAAACCATAACCTATGTTCCCTTTTTCCATTTCTGCTGCTCAGACCTTTGCAAGCATCATTATTAATTCATTGAACTCATTAAGCAATAATAATCAAAATATAATTGCATGTATCTTAGTAAAACACAAAGGCCTCCGAGACCACAACCAAAAAAAAAAAAAGATGCATTAAAACACTGCGGGGTTTGAAACTTTGCCTTTTATCATTGTTTCCACTGGCTACACCAATAAGAGAAAGGCCATGGGAAAGGAGAGGGGATGCCTCTGATGCAGCCATAAAGGTGTTCAGCAGCCCGGGATGCAAGCATTTAGAGATGCAAGACAAAGCACTGAATATGACTGAGCAGTAGTTTAGTAAGAGGGGGAGAGTAAGATACTACAAGGAGCAGTGACCGAATTCCACTTCTGGGTGTCCTGTACACATCATCAAGTGCTTCATAGTGAATGTCATTGAGTCTACAAACAAAGCACACAGTCCATGTTGATGGATCAGACCAGGATCATGCATATAGCAGGTATTTGACAGTATGATTCCTACCCAAATGGAAGTGAACTTTCTTGTACCCATTTCACCTATTGCCTGTTCCAACCATCTCCTCACTATCTTCATATAATCCAATTCTGTGTTAAATTGGTGACAAGTGGGGGTCCTACAAAGCAGAAGTCAATTACAAGCTTCTCAAAATCCTCCAAGGTGTTCTAGAAACCAGTTTTCATAGATCCATCTCCTGAAATTAGGAAAATTGACCAAAAATATCAGAAGAACCATTGATGGACTTAAGTCTTTATACTGAATATTCTAATTATTTACTTGGCTAATCATTTATTTAGGGTTTTTTTTCCCACACGGGGAAAAAAAACACATGTTCATGTGAAAATATCAGAAGACTGTCTGTTTTGTTGAGATTTGGAAGCCAGGCTATAAAATCTTTTTTCTGACCTCTGAGCTACATGTGAAGCAAGTCTACACAAGCTGTTCTATGATTCTTCCACAACAATGCATTCAGTCATCCAATGTTTGTTGGGTTATCAGAGTTATCCAAAAAAGAGACATACATATTTGGTCTGTATTGTATTTTAATAGAACTGTACATTTTGACCTCAAAATTCAGCTCATGGGGTAGCATTTTCAATTTCATTTGAACGGTTTTCTAATTTTTGTTTTTGAATTTGCTTATTTCCTTTTCCAACCACTAACTTACCATATCATTTACATGGTGAATTTCACAGAGGTAATTTAGAAGTGTAAGATCTTCTCATTGTATAAGAAAATTGTACTTAACAAGAGAGAGACACAGAGAGAAGAAAACACAGACACTTTTGCCCTTGAGTAACATCAACCAGGATAAATCCGATGTGACGATATATGTGCTGAAGGAAGAACACATGTGACTGCCCAAAGCATATTATCAGAGGAAACACAATCCTGACAATATTGCTGGCTCAGTAAAGTATCGAAACTGTGACTGAGTATTACAAAACATGTTCCAAAAAAGGTCCGTGTTGGTTGCAGTGGTTTGCAATGGAGAGGAAGAGACATGGTTTCTGTTTCCTTAGCACATTGTTTGTGCCTGAAAGGCACATATAAGAACAGCAGCATATCAATGGCTTATTCTGGAAATGAATTTCTATCCTCAATTCACTGTATGTTTCTAGGCCCAAGTCAAATTGTCTTTAGAAAACATTTTCAGCACGAAAAAAGGAGTTGTAATGGCAGGGGCTGAAAAGTTTTCCTAAGGACTCTCTAGAATATATCTATCCCCCCCCCCATTACCAGCTTCCCCTCCTCCAATATAGTATTGACATCATTGTCACCAGGGCTATTTTTGGGCAGGAATGCACAGGAACGGCAATGCACAGGAACGGAGTTCCGGCTGGCTCCCAAGTTGGCCACACCCAGCAGGAACTCATTAGCATAATACGCCACACCCAACAGCACAAACTCCTTAGGATTGGCTACATTATGGGTATGTGGCCTAACATGCAAAGGAGTTCCTATCTGGCTATGTGATGATATCATACAACTTGAGCTTATTAGTACTTTCTGAATACTCATTGCCCCACTCTCAAGTAGCTTTCTTTGTACTTTTTGATGTTGTTCTCCTTGTCTATATGTTGATATCATCACAAAGGTGTATTTTTCAAGCAAAATAGGCTGCCAAAGCTGCTTTCCACTGGGACTGCCATGAAGGGCTGCCATGACCTGAATATGAGACTGGAGGCAGGGGGGCATATGGCATCAGCAGCGGTAGACTTTGTTTTTGCAGTGCCTTTCCCCCTCCCCACTTGGGTGAGAAGGTGTTTGTAAAATATGCTTTTTTTAAAGCTCACCTCTATGCATTTGTGGTTCCCCCCCCCCCCAGGATGTTGCATTTACCTTTGTTCTCATTTGCTGATGATGGTAGGAGGATCCAGTGTGTACATGCTCCAAAAAAGGGTGATATTAAGGAGGGTAGATGGGTGGAGTGTTACCAGGCATTTGCCTTTACTAGTGATATCTGATTGGCACCAGTAATACCATATGCCACATGATTGTTCCCTGAAAGTAAGATTTAATCTGTGGCATAAAACCACATTTAACGAAGCATTTGAGTCTAGTCTGCTAAAGAAAATATAATTTTTGTCAACTTTGCCATTTCTTCCTTTCTGGGCATTTTTCTGTGGCTGATGCAGAGCTTGGAAGAAGATCACACAAAGAAGTGTCAAAACTGAGGTCAACTGGCCTTGGAACCTGTTCATGACTAATGCATTAATGAGCTTCTTTGCGGGAAATCCAAAACCATTTTCATGCCTACACCTGAGCAAGATGCGGCTGCAGCTTAAAGCTACATATCTTCTAACAACATAACTTTTCACATTTCTTTTTTTTTAACTTGCAACACATTAAACTTTTATGCTTTAAAACTAATGGCGCTGAGTGACATCTATTATACGTGCATCCAATGTAATGCTGGCTACAGACAGGAAGTAATTGCCCATCAAAAGAACTTATTATTATTGAAAAGCTTTTCTAAAACACTTAAGGGTATCGGTATCATGCTTGAAATATTTTATGTAGACAGTTTTTCCTGACCTCTCTTGTCACCATGCCCCCTGGTCTCCATCAAACCAGAGGCAGGGTCTTTCCATGCACCTCCAACAGCTATGGGCAATCATTTGCCCACCAAGTGGACATCTTTGAATCTAGGTGCATTGCTCCCAAAAACATAGAAATCACTGCTGGTTTCCTTCTTTGGGAGTACTGGTTGTTTTTTACTTCAGAAAGTAGTGCTGTTCATGGGGGGGGGGGATTGCTGAAAGCTTTCTGCTGCTGAGTGGTGACCAAGGGGGATTTTGTTGTTACATGAAGATGTTATGTGGTTAGAATGGGCAATACTTGAATTGCAGGATATGTACCCAGCTTTTAACTCTCAAACGCTTATATCCCCAAAATCCTGTTGGTCTCCAAAGTCCTACTAGACTCAAATCTAGCTCTTGAATTCTGTGATAGAACAGATATAAATTCCATGTTGGAAGAAAGTCAGGATATAAATGTCAGAAGTAAATTAGAAAAGAATGCAGCCTTGTTTGGTCCCTGCCTCAGGATACAAATTATGGAGAGATGTAGGATTCCTTAATAAAGACAACTAACACAACCAGTTTAGTTCCCTCTGTATCTGATGAAAGAACATTGACTGTTGAAAACTAGTATCCCCCCAAAAATTATGTTGGCCTCTAAGGCACTATTGGGCTTGAATCTAGCTTTTCTACTGCAGACCAACATGACTGGCCTCCTGAAACTATTTTCATAGAGTTCAAGGAAGTTTACATAGAGTTCCCAAGTAGTCTTGCACCCAGACACTAATCCTGAACGTCCTTGGCTTCAGTAAGGTTGCTGTATCATGTATCCTCAGACCAAACCTTATGCAATGATTCATCCCCAGAGAATGGAACTATTGGATGGCTGCAGAGAAGATTGACCGCCAGCCATGTGTAACCTCAAAATCCCTTCCCAAATGCATTCTTTACTATCTGTGGGAAAAATAATACATCTTTTCCCTCATGAGGAGAAACGAGCTTGAAGTGAGTGGTGATCTGAAGCAGATAAATGGCCAAATGGGAAAAAGAGGTCCTCTACATCCCCTACTGGTGGCCAGGTGGGATGTAGCAACCCTAGACCTCCTCCATCTTGTTAGTCTTTCAGATTTCACTCATTCACGGATTCTTTCCCCCTGGGGAAAAGATTAGGAAATTGAATCACTTGTAACATATAGTTGGGCCTTCAGTTAGATATAGATAATATTCATGCCATGCCCAACAGACTGAGTGAAGTTGCCTTTCTCAGGTAACAGAGAGGAGCCATTGTTTGATCCCTCTGCAAAAGTTGAGAACAGAATCACTGTCATCCTCTACTGGGGCACCCACGACCATAAGCCAGGGCCAAACAAGGGGGAGGCCTTGCCACATGTGAGGTAGGTGGGAGCATCACTGGAAGCCAGCTGCCTGAACCTCAGATGCAGCCACTGCTGAGCTAACACCAGAGCCCTGCACAAGGTGGCCATGACTGACTGACACTTTGAAGCAGTGCCTCAAGCCTTGGACAGGAATAGGGTTTCCAGGCCAAGCCTGGAAACCAACAAAACTGAGGGGTTACAGCTAGTGTAGAAAACCAAAAATATAGAAGGTGTAATGATGTACAAAATGCTTATAATCTCACAATAATGGTAAAAAAATAACAGTCAAATTGAAAAATATTAATTCCCAACAGGTATCAGAAAGATGGACGAACTTCTTCGGAGTTTCGGCATTCGTTTCGTGAAGAACTTCCTCCAGACATCAAGATGTGATAGTGTTGCTTCTTATTCCACAATGTGTAAATCTAATACAAAGGTACTAATATCCTACATGTTGAACATGTTCTTACATAACAAATCCTTCCATCAACAAGCACACGAAGTGTACTAGCAGGGACATAGGAAGTGGCTCTCAGCATTAATGTGATGTCACTTCCAGTAAAACCATGGATGCGATGTCATGCCTCTCTGGGAATCATGGGAGTGATGTCACATCATAGACCCAATGGCCATTTCCCCCCCTCCCTTCCCCACTCAGAGGTACAGATACAAATGTCAGTGGAGGGAGCTGCTGAGTCAGAGTGGACCATATTGAGCTGGATGTAGAAGCAGATGAAGTAGAGACAGTTCCATAAAAAGGAAACATGCACTGCCATTGGCTAAGCAGTCAACCTAGCAAACTTGAACAATTAATTTAAAAAAACAGGCAGAGATGGCTGTGTGACCAAACCTCTTTCTGTGGCTTGGCTTTGGACCCAGGTGTCTTGTTTACTAAACCAAAATGGCTTCTTGAACGCTTTTTTGCTTGAGAAAACCCAAAGAGCTAGGGGGGAAAAAAAAAAGACATGGAGCAACAGAGAAGCAAATAAGCCTTCAATATGTTTTTTTTTTGGTCCATACTGGTGAATATTTTCATGGCTCTCTAGTCCAGAAAAAGGATCATCATCCCTGCAAGTGTTTAATTGAAGGATAAATTGTCACTGCCCTGGCCTCCTACATGATGGATGGCTTGTCTGGATTTCAGCCTGCAAAGCCTCCCCACTGAACTGGGGAAGGGAGAGAAGGAGGGTGTGCAAGTGAGATGAGGTAGAGGGGGAAGAAGTTGGTGAAGAGAGATGAATTCCCCTGGGCCTGTTCCATGGAATCTTAATAATGTGCTAAGTTATTGTGCAGCCGAGGAATGCAATTAGCACAGCGGCCAAAATCCTCCTCCAGCCGGTCATTACGGCATTAGTAAATGGAGGCTGTTAAAGCATACACCATCCCTAAACATACCAGAGAGGCTGCTGGCCCAACAGGATCCAGGATTGATGAGAAAACTCCCACTGATCTCTCACACTCTCTCCACTTTTCATTATTGCTTTTTGGATCATGCCTGTGACCACAGCTCAAGTTTTTCCCTCTCTCCTCACCTCCTACCTCCATCCTGTGTTTGACATCCTCTCCCAAAAGGCCGTTCTCAAATCTTGTCCCACTGAGAGGAACCAGCAGCATGCAGAAATGTACCTTCAAGATGTGAAAAACTGAGGATGTCCAGCAGCAGTGCAAAGCTAACTGGCGAAGGTACATTTAGGACAGAACAGAGAGTCACCAGTCAACTGAGACCCAGCATGGGAAAGCACAGCCTCCTTTTTCCTTGCTGCATTATTCATTGATGTATTTATCTATACAAAACAAAGGTCCCTCTATGAATCACAAGAGCTTGGTGAATACCCAGGTGACGTAGGTTAAGCAGAGTGACAGAGTGAGGATTTGAACTCATGTCTTCCAGTCCTAGTTTGTTGTTAACCATTATATCACACTAGAGAACACCATGAGTTTCTAAATCCTTCTTTCAGACAGAGTTTACAACCCAGCCTCCACTCTCAGCAGAAGGTTCCCCACTAAAACAACAGTTCCCTAAAGAGTACAACCACCACACACACATGCATACACAAAGTTGCTGACACTGGGGTTTTCTCTAAAGAGCCTGTGCTGGTGGGGCAGCTTTATAACCCTTTTTGAGCTTCACCTCTCCAGCTCTGAAGCAGAGGTGAAAATAACTTAAATTTCATACTGTTACAGTCTCTCTTGAGGGTTTGAAGCAGAAGATATGAGATAAGCTTCTGGTACCCATGCATACACCTATGCGTACAGTTGATTTAGTTTTCTCTGTGGACAAAGCACAAACTACATGGCTTGATTGGGGGGGGGGATTTTCCACTCTACCCTCGTCATGGACTGACCATTACCTGATAAGGTTTAGGATCATGGACACTTGGAACCTTCATAAGGGCCAGTTAGGATGGTCTGCCTCAGGAGTGCACCTGCTTTGTAGTAGTGATGCCAACAAAGAAAATTCACTTCTCTGCTACCCCCACATCTGCAAAATGTCCTCCCACGGAGCTTTGCCAGGTTGTGAAGGGGCTTTCCCCCCAGACCCTGGGAAATGTTGATCCAGAAAACATTCAAGCTCACTGTGACCCCTTTGCAAATAATGGACTTAGACACTAAAGCTAGTTTGGTTCAGTTTCTGATTGCTATAGGAGTTCAGTCTAGTCCTACCTGTACAGATGACTTTCAGTTGACGAGGCCCATTGGAATAGTCAAGCTACTTAGATGTGAGAGGCCCACCATGGGTCTGGTCACACGGACGTTTAGTGCGGGATTCGCTGCTGATCCCTCCCGCATTAAAGTTTCCTGTCTACATAGGCAAACCCACCTCCCGCACAGAAGCTGGCAGAGTCCCGCGGTTTCCGCTCTTTTATCCGCGTTTTTTGATACCTGTTGGAACAGGTGTTTTCCGATATTTAGCGCTTTGTATCCGCGGTTTAGGTATCTGGACAGCAATCCGCCGTGACCGCGCAACCCTCCCCCCTGGTTGTTTTTTGTTTGTTTGTTTGTTTCCGGTTTTAGTTATGCGCTTGTGCAAACAGGCGCTAGCTTTTATTTTGGTCTTTTTAAAACGAAACACGCTAACAAAGGAGTAAGCCCCACTGAGCTGACTGCATTCCACTGCACTCCGTCGGCTGCCTCGCAAGCAAGCGGCTCTCGTCTTGCCACCTCCTCCTCCCCCCCCCGTTCATTTTGCCGCTGATATCTGACACACAAGCTGCCAGGCAGCAGCAGCAGCAGCAGCAGCAGGGGAGGCGAAGCCGGGGGAGGCAAGGCGAGGCGGCAAAGGCGGCTCTGGTTCCTGGTTACTCTCCCGCTTACTCATTGCTGGGAGGTGGGGGGGCGCAGCGGACTGAGCGCCCCTCTCAAGTTACTTCCAGTGCAGACAGAGAAAACTGTCAGTACAACACACTGGACGCCATTTAAGAACAACTGCTGCCCCCCCCCACCTCCTCCTCGGTCTAGCTCTCCCTTCCCGAGTTTCCTCCTTCTCTTCTGCATAGAAAGCCAGAAGTCTTCGACTGTTGACAGGAGGAATTAATTTTAATTATTTGTATGTACGCCCAAGCGCATGGAAAGACAAGCGCATGCGCAGGTTTGGTTTTTTTTTAAAAAAATACCCGCGCCGCCGCAAGGACGGCGCGGTGTGTGAACACTAAATCGCGCGAGTGAAGCGGAAGACAGAGGGACCGTCTGACCACCTCCAAGCGATATAGAATGTCCCGGATATAAGAACTGCGGGACAACTAGCGCGGTAAGAGGTCCGTGTGACCAGACCCCATGTCTAGGCTTGACTCTTGTTCTATATAGTTCAATAGTATCATGCTGTGCTATGCTGATTGAGGAGGACCAGGAGGTACTAAGTGCTGTGGGAAGGTGAAGTGGTCATGAGATCCCTTCTGAAATACACATCATTGGATCTGATATCCTAAATAACTCCTGCCCAGTGGCTAACAGTCCATACTTGGGTAGGTGCTCAAGTGGGTGGTGGCTCAGAAGATTTAGGTGGTCTTGCAGGGGACAGATTATTCAGACCCATTTCAATCTAGATTCAGGCCTGGGTTTAGGATGGCAATGTCCCCATGGCATTTACAGTATGGGATCTGGCAGGATTCCATATTGTTCCCCATGCTGTTTAACATCTACATGAAGATGCCAGGAGAGGTTTTCCAGGGATTTTGAGTGAGGTGCTACCAATATACAGATTACACATAGCTCTATCTCTCCTTAAAAGCTAAGTCAGATGGGAAAATCCTGAAGGTAATGGGATGGATGACAGCTAGGGATGCCAGCCTCGAGGTGGGACCTGGGGATCCGCTGGAATTACTGCTCATATCCAGACTACAGACATCAGTTCCCTTGGAGAAAATGAATCATCTGGAGGGTGGACTCTGTGATATTGTACCTCACTGAAGTCCCTGTCCTCCCCAGCCCCAAATTTATGGGAGCTTCCCAACCTGGATCTGGCAACCCTACCCCCATCACCCACTGGTGGCCTTGGGGGACCTGGAAACTCTACTGAGGGCCAATAAACTGGTCAGTTCAGACAAGACTGAAGTACTGTTGGTCAGTGGAGAAGCTGCTAAGTGTCAGACTCCTGCAACAATCAGAATCAACAACCCACTTCTTCAGAAGGAAAGTTTATTGATACAGTATTGGCAGAGTATCTCTACTTCAGGTTCTGTGTTAAGACTAAAGCAAAAAGCACAGGGCGAACAGATATACAAGGTTCAAAGAGGTCACTGGGCGGCATAGAGCCAATCAGGAGAAATGAGGGGCTCCACCAGAATGTAATGGTCTCACTTTCCCAGAGACGGTGGTACAGCTAGGCATCCAAGGTCAGGCATATAGAACATATAGATAAGCGAGCATCACCAAGAGGACCAGAGAAATGAAAGTGAACATTCCAAGCCTCCCCCTCCCTACCAGCCAGTATGGCAGCGAGCTAACACTAAGGGGCTATGGAGTCATTCTGTCTTGGAGGGGGATGCAGTGCCTTTAAGGAGCAGGTTTATAGCTTGGGGGTACTGCTGGATCCTGGCTTATGACTGAAGACTCAGGCCTCCATGTAGCACCTTTTATCAGCTGAAACTGATATGCAAGCTACAGCCAGTCCTTAAACATATGATCTGGGCATAGTGATCCATGCCGAATTACTGTAATGTGCTTTCTGTGGGGCTGTCTTAAAAATGGTCTGGATAGCCCATAGGGTTGCTATTCCCAAGGCAGTGATTTTTGGGGCTTCAGCCCACCACTGGCCAGCTGGCCAGTAGGGGAACTCCTACGTTCTCCAAACAGGGATATTGCCGTGCAACATCCCCGATGTGATGACATCACCTGGTAGTGATGTCATCATGCCAGGGATGTTGTGCGAGAATGCTGTGGTATTTGGGCAAACTCTTTGGTTTTGAGACTGAAAAACCATAGAGTTTTTCCAAATACCAGAGCATCCCCTTGTGTGATGTCCCCAGTGCAATGACATCACTTCTGGGTGATATCATCGCATTGCGGATGTCACATGACATCCCCACCACCCCCAGAATGCCCACCAAAGTCCCCTGATGAAGTAATGGTAAGACTTAGCAACCCTAATTGCCCAACATGCCCAACATGCGGCAATCAAGATTTCATTAGGGGTTGGTTACAAGGATTATATGACCCCTGTGCTGCAAGATCTGCACTGGTTACCCATCAGTTTCCAGACACAATTCAAAATTTGCTCAGAGGCCATAAATGGCTTGGGCTCAGTGTATCCAAAGGATTGTCTTTTCCTGCATGGTCTAGACTGCCAGTTAAGATTTGCCTCTCAATCTTTGTTCTCTACACCCTGGCCTTCAGAGATAAGGCAGGTGGAAACTAGAGGCAGGACATTTTCCAGGAAATCATGTTATTCCCCCACCCCAAGTGATGCCACTGTCTGATATAAAGGTCCCAGATAATGTTGCCAGCTCCAGGTTGGGAAATACCTGAAGATTTTGGGGGTGGAGCCAGAGAAGGATGGGGTTTGGGAAGGGAAAGGACTTCAATGGGCTAAAACACTATAGTATTATGGAGAAAAGCAGCCCTTTCCTCCAGGTGAACTGATCTCTGTTGCCTGGAGATCAGTTGTAATCCATGGAAATCTCCAATTACCATCTGGAAGTTGGCCACCCTAGTCCCAGATCTTCTGCTTCCCCTTATCTGAAAAACTGGATGTTAATCAAGGCCTCGACATTTCCTGTGCTGTTTGACTACTAGTCTTTGCCTTGTTTAATTTGGATCGCAACCTGTATGACAAGGAATGGTCCCAAGGGTATGGTCTGAACACATTTTGACACTACATCCTTGTTGGAATTAAGCAGATTTGAGATGGTATGGAGAGTGCCTACATGGCAGATGTTCTGGCCATCCATTGTATACCCCAGTGAGTTCCATGATAGGAAAAAGATGAAATATTACTGTGATAAACAGATATTTTGTGTACCTGGGTGCCTGGTATTTGGTGTCCATTTACATTCAGGATGTATATACTCTGTACTCTTGTCTTTTGACTTCTAGAGATCTATGAGAGGGGCTGAAGCTTGAAGAATGGCAACAAAATTGTTAAAAGGGAAATAGGGACAGTGAGTTACTAGGCACAAGAACTGGAAAACAGGAACCAATCCTGATCCATGGAGACAAGTTAATTATATGTAGTTGTCAGTAAATATCAACTGTGTTCCTCCTACAGGGGAATCCAAAATACATTCTCCTGGCTATGTTTATAGGAAGAAGAGAACTTATGGATCACTTTTATTGGTACATCTTGTAAATTGTAGTCACCTACTAAAGTCTAAATACCCCCTTCTCTGAAAATTACAATCGAGAACGTATACTGATAATTTAATCATTGCTTTAAATGTTTAAAGCTGTAGTCTGGTTTAAAAAAAAAAAAAAGCAGAGCACCATATCTCGCTTTTCAGCATTATGGGCCATGTTTATATTGCTATGCAAATTATTCCTTGTAGTGAGTTTACAAATTTCCCCTTTCATTATTAATAGTGTTGCGAGGTTCCCCTTCACCCCCCATTCCTTTCTATCTATATTGCTTTGAGTAATACATAATTAATGCTAACTGCCGTGCATTGGTCTCTGTGCCAGTTTACATTAGGATATTTTCCCTTGTCTTGTGTCTCTGGAAGATGGAAATGGGTATTTGGGGTGAATGAAAATGGCCAGATTCCTTTATCCTGCCCTTTCCAGTTCTTCCATTTGCTTGACAGAAGAGTCACCTGGGGATTTGCCCAGTAGCTCTTTGCATTTAGAGCCTTATGCACTAAACAATGCCTCAAGTGTCAATGTGTTTGTGATCTTTCCTTTGGTCTGCTTCGCAGCTTAGTACAACAGTCTGGCATAACAGCCAAGGCCATGCCTTTGTGATCATGACACTGAGATAAAATGACAAGTGAGGCTGTTTCTCAGTGGCTGGGCATCTGTGTGCAGAAGGTCCCAGGTTCAATCCCTGGCATCTCCATCTAAAAAGGATCAAGTCAAAGACCTCCACCTCAGACCCTGGAAAACTGCTGCCAGTCAGAGTAGACAATACTGACTTCTACAGAACCATGATCGGATTCTGTATATGGCAGCTACTTGCATTCTTGTAGATCTGGATGTATTTGTGATGTAGAGAAGAGAAGAGATTGGATTTATACCCCGCCCTTCACTACCCAAAGGTGTCTCAGAGCCGCTTACAAACTCCTTTCCCTTCCCCTCCCCACAACAGACACCCTGTGAGGTGGGTGGGGCTGAGAGAACTCTGACACAAACTGCTCTTTTTCAAGGACAGCTGTGCCAGAGCTTGTGACCAATGTTCCCTCTAAGCTGTAAAGTCTTGTGAGCAAAAATTCTACTTTGTGAGCTACTGGCCTTAAAGTTGTGAGCGAGTGATTTGGCTCTTGCATAAATTAGTTTGCTCTGGAGCCACCCTTCCTGAGCTAAGACAAAAATGTGTGAGCTGGAGGCGGAAAAACTGTGAGCTAGCTCACACGAACTCAGCTTAGAGGGAACACTGCTTGTGACTGACCCAAGGTCACATCAGCAGGTGCAAGTGGAGGAGTGGGGAATCAAACCCGTTTCTCCCAGATTAGAGTCCGCGCACTTAACCACTACACCAAACTCTGGCTTGGAGCCAGAAGGGGGCATGATGTATTGTTTAGAGCAGGGGTGTTAAACTTATTTGTCAGGAGGGCCGGATCCTCAATGCAAAGTCCCATGGGCTGGCAGGGGGTTGCAGAGGAAACCGCACATAGGCAGACCAGAGAGGCAGCAGTGCAGTGCTGGGCAGATGCTCCCATGATGCTTGACTGATGCAGATGAAGTTGTTCTGCCATGCTGAAGACACAATGAAGTGGCTCCACCCACTCCCCCAGCATTCCCTCCCTTGCGGAATGCATAAGAGCCCTGGATGGGCCAGTTCCAGCCCCCGGCCCTTGTGTTTGACACCCCTGGTTTAGAGAGTCAAATTACAGGTTCTGTGACCCAGATTCAAATCTCTACTCACTTATAAAGCTCACAGGGTGTCCTTGGACCAGTGACTCTCTCTCAATTCAACCTTTCTCATAAGGTTGTTGTGAAAATAAAATGGGGAAGGAGAACCATATATACTACTATGAGCTACTTAGAGGAGGGGTAAGTAAAAATGTGATGAACAAATCAGAACCTTTCTGAATTTCATTGACTATGCTAGCCAGAGAAAGCTGCAGTAGAAGCTTATATCTGAAGCCCTTACGTGGCCCTACCTGGGTGCAGGCTTACAAACTGCTCCTAGTGGATCCCCCCCCCCAGCTCACTTAATGGTGTACTGCTGTTTCAGTAGTCTTGTTTACTTCATTTATACCCCACCTTCTCAGTGAAGACCCAGGGTGGCTTATGTATGTGTCCACCCTTCTTTTCCTTCTATCACCCAGTTGCTTCTTCTTCCTAGATAACAAACTGTTGCTCAGTGCCCACATCCCAAGAACCCTTCCTATTCCTTCAGTGCTATATTCAACATCATTTTCCTCCCAATTTCCTGCTGGTATTTGGTATGCATTATCACGCATACTCCCCCACTCCAAGTGCAAACATTGTAGGCAAGACCAAAGAATGTCATACAATTGGGAGCCCTTAAGAGCATTTGTCAGTGTGGGAGTGTCACATGCCTCTCCATTTTGTTTTGGTTTAAATAGGAAATATATGTCGTTAGACTAGGATCTATGAGAACCAGGCTTTGAATCCCCAGTGTACTATGGAGCTTGGTGGGTGGTCTTGGGTCAGTCACACACTCTCTGCCTAACCTATCTCACAGGGTTGTTCTGAAGTTAAAAGAGAGGAGAATTACATAAGCCACTGAGAAGGTGAGGTATAAATCAAGTAAACAAAATCTGCAATTCCTTCCTTCCTTCCTTCCTTCCTTCCTTTTGATTTAATTTCCTATCTTTTGTTAAAGGGAATGGTTTTATGGCATTGGGATGAATATGAGTATATCCTTGTTCATTAGAGCCCATAGAGATGACAATTTCACCACATCACATGTTGGCAGTTAGCAAGAGAAAAGGTCCAGACCTGACCTCAAGGGAACTGCTAGGAGGCCCAGGGGTGGATCCAGAGAAACATTTTTTGTGGGTCCGAGGAATTCCATCTGCAGAGCTTGATTTTCTCAGCTCCCTGCTCCTGCAATAACTCATTGCTTTGTGATGCTCAGGTTCAGTTACTTAAATGAAGACTGCAAAAAAGTCATTACAAATACTCTCCATTAAGGAGTGTACTGACCTTGCTACAGTATTTATCTGGAAGCTGACAAAATAAGCATAATCAGGATTTATTTTTTTTAAAAAAAATGTTATTCACACTCATTCATGTTCCACACCCGGGTGCAACAGATCAAAAGACAAGAGAAGCAGAGCCCTGGGAGAATGCTGTATGCTTTAAGATATTAAAGTCATAGAGGTTATACCCTAAGGAAACAAACCTGCTTAATTGTACCTACTTAATCTTCCTCTCTTTAATATCTGATGTGTGCTGTCATACTGTCATTAAAAGTCTAGCCCCATTTTAAAGGAAGCACACTCTCTGATTGGAGTCATAACGAACCCCTAAGAGGAATAACTGTTATAAACATTCTGTGTCACTTAGTACTTCACCTAAGCAAATATATCCCCAGCTTTCTTTTCACTTTTCACTGTTAAATGTGAGGAGTTTTTATTAAGATGGTATTGGAGTGAACATAAGACACTGGCCTGTATCCTGCCACCACTCCATTCACCAGTGCTGGAAACTTTCCCAGCAACCTAAGGAAGGGGCTGTCCCCCAGCCTTTGCACCTCTTCCTCCAAAGGTTACATGCCAACATGTCCAAATACCAGAGACTCTAAACAGCCCTTACTTTGTGAACATTTCCATTGAATATTATACAGAAGCTACCTTACATAGATGCAGCTCTTAAGGTGTATAATCACTTATATATGTTTAGACCTTACTGCCAGAAGATTTTAAGTTGAAAGGGTATAAATGAGCAACAAGGGATCTAGCATAGGTATCAACACTGGGGTGATTATAGATCCTATATACTACTCTCTATTGTTGCATATATGAACCGTAATCAATAGTTATTAATATAGTTTAGTGTTTCTACCTTACATTGGAATCATTGTCAAACACATCTCATTATTTAAATATTTTGAGGTCTACTTGACTCCAGTATCTGATTAGTAAAGTGTTTTTGGAATGACTACAGAGTCCAAGTTCAAACATCTACAACCACTTCAATTATATCCATCTTCTTTTTATATAAATCATGTTTTGCTATCATGGGCTTCGTAAAAGAGCCCAATGAAACATGGTCCACAGGCATTAATGCAGCAAACATTTGTGATCTATGGAGTAATACAAACTTCCTGTTATCCAGTGCTTGTCATTCCCTCTTAAAATCTCTGTCTTGTTTTGCTCAATTTACTACAAAACAAGTGTTTCCACTTCCTACCCTGAAGGGTCAAGTGAGCACATAAAAAACAAAAAAAACAAAAACCTGTCTGTCTCCCTGCATCATCACTAAGAGTACCCATCAGGCTCAAATCAGAGCTTGTTTCCTGTTGCCTAGCAATAGGAGACGATGTCTAAACTAGACAGGAGACAGACAGAGGTTAATCCCACAGGGCTGAGATAGCACTGGCGACAAGTTTGAACTAGTAAGAAGAGCACATACTGTTTTGATGTGTTGTGAGTCAGTGGGTGAATGTGCTTGTGTGTACAACCACATCTGTGTGAGAGAGACAGACACCCTATCCTCAGAAACTTTTAGGACCATTTATGGGCTCAGCAAGAGGAACAATGTGATTTCAGTTACTCCAAAGGAAGCCAGTGCTTCATGACTGGAACAAATTGAATCTTGGTGATAGAGGACTTACTTTTGACTAGCAGTCTGATCATATAGAAGTATGTCTCTTAGTCCAGTGAGGAAATATACATGTGAAGAAACTGTCTTACACTCCTGCACCCTAGCAGGAAAAGGCATTGCATGTGCTGTGGCTGTGGTAGAGCTGTGGCTCAGTGGTAAAGCATCTGCTTGGCATAGAGAAGGTCCCTGGTTCAATCCTCCAGTTAAAAGATTCAGGCAATAGGTGATGTGACCTCTGTCTGTAACCGTGGAGAGTTGCTGCCAGTCTGAGTAGACAGTACTGACTTTGATGGACCAAGGGTCTGTTTCAGTATAAGGCAGCTTCATGTGTTCACATTTGCTGCATACTTGGTTCCTTTCCCAGTCCAGTGGCCTGGCTATACATGTTTAGGCCTGTTACAAAATTGGCAATAGCAGTGAACAACTGCATGTTAGATGGCACAGGATTGTAGATTCAGATCCCACGCTCCCTTCCCCCCCCCCACTAACAGCTGTTTGGCATGCTTGCTTGACAGGGATGTATGCACAGTCCCATATTTAGGATTGCCAAATCTGGGTTGGAAAATACCTGGAGACTTTGGGGGTGGATCCAGGAGAGGGTGGGGTTTGGGGAGGGGAGGGGCTTCAGCTTGGTACAATGTCATAGAGCCCACCCTTCAAAGCAGCCATTTTCTCCAGGGGAGCTGACCTCGGTCAGCTGGAGATCAGTTGTAAAAGATCTCCAGGCCCCACCTGGAGGCTGGCAACCCTACCCAGATTGTAGGCTGTGGGTCTTCACAGGTATGGCACCAAAATGAATGGTTTCTGCCACTGCAGTTGCCTTAACACCGTTTCACCCAAACAGGAGATGTTACATAGCTGAGGGCTTGCAAATGCGTCTCCCAGTAATTTCAGCTGCACTGGGCAAATATGGCTTACAGGAGCTAGTTTATTTATTTATTTTTTATTTGATTTGTATCCCATCCTGTCCCGCAAGCAGACTCAGGGCAGCTCACAACACATGATAAAAAAATAAAACATCATAAAAACATCAAGTCATTTCCTCTGAATAAATATTTCAGTGCTTAAGTTAATACATGGTGGCAGCTTAATAAGATCTGACTGCAACAATGCCGAGGGGGGGGGCGTATTTTTCTGGCACCAAGTTGGTATAGGCAGTACAATTGAGGGAGATTGAGCAGATTAAGCAGAGAATCTCCTGTGGACATCTGCTGCCTTACCCGAAAGCCTGGCGGAACAGTTCTATTTTGCAGATCCTGTGAAATTGTAATAAATCCCACAGGACCCTGATCTCAACTGGGAGCATGTTCCACCAGGCAGGAGCCAGGGCTGACAAGGCCCTGGCCCTGGTCAAGGCAAGGCAGACATCTTTTGGGCTGGGGACTACCAAGTGGTGCTGCTCAGAAGACCACAGGACTCATTGGGGCACATATAGGGAGAGACAGTCCCATAGGTATGTTGGTTCCCGGCTGCATAGGACCTTAAAGGTTAGTACCATCACCTTGAATGTGATCCGGTACTCAACCAGCAACCAATGCAGTTGGTGAAGCACTGGCTGAATGTGCATTCTGTGGTTTACGCTTTCCTTTCCTTAAGGATGGAACAACTGTCCGCGTAGCAGCAGCAGCATAATGAACAGCATTGATAAGATTGTTCTTAATCCTGAGCAATCCAGCAGCATTGCCAGATCTAAACAGCAGTCCATCAGCTCTCCTCCACCATATTCCATCTGCATGTCAATGGAAAACTGATTTGTTGTGAAAATTTTCTGAGTCAAGTTACATTATGTTAAAGTGTAACATTATCCAAGCAGTTCCATTGCACCACAGGAGGTCTTCCTCATATTTTTAGGCTGTAGTCTATAACAAATTATCAACCAGTATCTTCACAGTTATGAAGTACTTCCTCTCAGGTCTAACCAGGACACAAAGCTCAAAGTGGAAAGAGACGTGCGATATTAGAATTTGAATTTGGACTCCCCCCTCTCTGTCATGACTCTAAAATATGCTCTGTTTTCCTCATGTGTGCAAATACTTTACCACAGCTTTAGATTTGATAGGACCATGAAAGAACGGCCGGGGGGGGGGGGGTCTTTAAGTATCAGAGCTATCACTTGGATTTCTTTTGGACATCTCTACTTAGGAAGATATAAAATGTGATTCCAGCTGAAGTTAAACCTGCCAGTTATTTTAGCAGGAACACATGCCTAATGCTGTCCCATGAAAACCAATAAACTTTGTTTGTGTGTGTGTGTGTTTGCGAGCCTGGAAGTCATGGTGACTTCTAGTGACCTCTAGTAGGGCTAGGACATTTCAGATAGGTGGCTTTTGATATTCTGGCCCTGGTATTTCAGGGAGGTCTCTCATCCAAGTACTTGCCAGGGTCAGCCCTGCTTAGCTTCCGAGATCTGATAAGTTTGGGCTTGCCTGAGCTATCCAGGTCAGGGCTTAAACCAATGAACTCTTATGACCACTGTCACATGCATACTGGAAGTAACTCTACCTGATTTTAGTGAGTTAACTCTCCTCTGAGTAAACATGGTAAGTTTGGACTTCAAAGTACTGAACTTTGGCTAGATTGTACATGCCTCAGTCTAAACGCTGAATAGTTGGGCTTTGATGAGGTCACTGGGTTGGATGCAGTGAAAGAGTTCATGGAAGGCATGAACAGATCTTTCCACCTTTCCTGTCTCTGAGAGGCCTGCCATTTTCCCTGAAACTTCTCTCTGAGGATTGAAATAGCCCCGCAAGGAAAATATGCCACTTGCACTGCAGCAAACAGGGTAAAATTATCTCTTTCTCTTACTTTTACTCATGGCTTGAACCAGAGGACAAAGGAGAGAGAAGTGATGTTACTGGAGTCCCCTCACTGCTGCAGTGCCCCATCCTCCAACTCATTATCAGAGAGGAATTTTGGGACAACAACCCGCTGCTTGTAGAAGGGGAAAGTAGGGTTGCCAAACCCCCCAGTTTGCCAGGGCCCCCCCATTTTTTTGGGGGGGGTTCTACCCACCGCTGGCAAAATGGCAGACGGGGAAACCCCACCCCCAACACCCACAGCACCCCTCTCCCTTCTCTCTTGAGAGAGAGGGGTGGCTGCCTTTAAGTTCATGGAGCCCGCGTTTCCTCCCAAGCCCAATCTCCGCTTGAGATCAGACTTGCAGGGAAATGCCAGCTCCGTGCACTTAAAAGGGAAACACCGGCTCTTTGCTCTTAAAGGGGAAATGCCATCTCAGTGCACTTAAAAGAAGAAGAAGAAGAAGAGATTGGATTTATACCCTGCCCTTCACTACCCAAAGGTGTCTCAGAGCAGCTTGCAAGCTCCTTTCCCTTCCCCTCCCCACAACAGACACCCTGTGAGGTAGGTGGGGCTGAGAGAGCTCTGACAGAAACTGCTCTTTTTCAAGAACAGCTGTTATCAGAGCTACGGCTTGCCCCAGGTCATCCAGCCAGGTGCAAGTGGAGGAGTGGGGAATCAAACCCGGTTCTCCCAGATTAGAGTCCGCGCACTTAACCACTACACCAAAGTGGCTCTCCCTCCCTACGCCGTCTCCTTTAAGTGCAGGGAACTGGCGTTTCTGGAGATCGGGTGCGCAGCAGACATCCCCAACATGACGTCATCACATCAGGGATGCCCTGCCCCCTCCAGGAATGACCCCCAAATCCCCCGCTGGGGGCGAAAGATGGACTTGGCAACCCTAGGGGAAAGTGGGGGAAGATCTGCTCCACCATCTCTTTCCATGAACTTGGAGTGGATCTGTCCTATGGGATCAGATCAGAATCATCATAATAAGGTGAAATTAAGTAGATCTGTGTTGTGATCAATGCTCCCTCTAAGCTGTGGAGTCCTGTGAGCAAAAATTCTACTTTGTGAGCTGCTGGCATTAAAGCTGTGAGCGAGCAATTTGGCTGCTGCATAAATCAGTTTGCTCTGGAGCCCTCCTCCCTGAGCTAAGACAAAAATGTGCAAGCCAGAGGCTAAAAAATTGTGAGCTAGCTCACACTAACTCGGCTTAGAGAGAACACATGGGAGCTCCTGTTAAGAGAAAAGTGTGCTAATAGCAATGGATTGGGATAACTCTTTGAAAATAGATCCAGAGGAAAATAGATCCTGCCTTTCAAGTATTCCATTCAGGTTCATCAATAGAAGGAAGGGGTCACACCTATCCTGGATTGCGCATTCTACCTTTTTCATGACTTTTGCAACTGCTTTGTATTTACATGGCACTTTCTGCATCCTCTCCCCCCTCCCCTTACCACCTATATGGCCAGTTTCTTCATACTGGCATCTGACGAAGAGAGCTGTGTTTCGCAAAAACCTATGCTACAATAAAGTTTGTTAGTCTTAAACATGCTACTGGGCTTTTTACTATCTTTAAAAATGTCTATTTGCATTTGGTGGGGCTGCTTGACTATACAAAAAAAGATGCAGGCAGACTTTTACGTCTTTAAAATAAACATGGTTTAAAAACAGATCGTCCCTGTTATATGCATGTTTCTCCAGCATAAATGATCTCATACATGGAAAAGATGTTGCTGAAAAAAACCTTTACCAGGAAGTACACAAAGGAGGAGGAGGAGGAGGAGATTGGATTTATACCCCGCCCTTCACTTGGAGTCTCAGAGCGGCTTACAAACTCCTTTCCCTTCCCCTCCCCACAACAGACACCCTGTGAGGTGGGTGGGGCTGAGAGAACTCTGACACAAATTGCTCTTTTTTTTAAAGGACAGCTGTGCCAGAGCTTGTGACTGACCCAAGGTCACATCAGCAGGTGCAAGTGGAGGAGTGGGGAATCAAACCCGGTTCTCCCAGATTAGAGTCCACGCACTTAACCACTACACCAAACTGGCCAAATCAGCCTTTCTTGAGATGGCCATCTTAATCTTTACACTTATATTGAAGGATTGTGGTTTTTTTGTTATTGATGATGTGTTAAAAATAGGGATGCCAGCCTTCAGGTGTGACCTGGGTATCATCTGGAATTACAGCTCATCTCCAGACTGCAGAGATTAGTTTCCCTGGAGAAAATGGATGCTTTGGATGGTGGACTCTATTAGCGCCCTGAGCCAGCCTCAGCTGGGAGGGTGGGGTAGAAATCTGACAAATAAAATAAAATAATAAATAAAAATTGTACTCCACTGAGGTCCGTGTCCTCCCCAAACTTTCAAGCATTCCCCAACCTAGATCTGGCAACCCTAACCCTCCATCCACCACCCATGGCCGGAAGAGACCTGTCAGCACCAGTTAAAAATGGTCTGATTATAAGGTTTCCCTTGCTCGAAAGCCAGTCAAATACAACACTAGGGGGTGGTGCTCATCTCCATTTCCAAGCTGAAGAGCCAGTGCTGTCTGAAGACTACTCCATGGTCATATGGCCGGCATGACTAAACGCTGAGGTGCACGGAATGCTGTTACCTTCCCACCAAAGTGGTACCTATTTATCTACTTGCAATTTCTTGCTTTCGAACTACTAGGCTGGCAAGAGCTGGGGCCAGAGACAGGAGCTCACTCCGTCACACGGCACTAGGGTCTCGAATTGCCGAGCTACCAACCTTCCAGTCTGCAACTCAACGTCTTAACCGCTGAGCTACCGCGGCCCCTGGTCTGATTATACCAACCCTGATTTTTCTTGACCTTGAAACCCCTCAAGTTCAAACCACCTGCTTTATCATTCAATTGGTATGAGGTAGTGTGAGTCTATTTTTAGAGCATTTTGGTGGCCACAGTCATATTGGCAGCCTAGCAGTGAGCGCTCAGATTTTTGTTACGGTTAATCCGGTTCATTTCTTTTGTCACACTTTTCTCATGTAGAAACCACAGTCAAACTTTTGTCTCTGTGAACTGGACTCAGACATGTATCATTTTGCTTTACTATTAGATTATATTTGAAAATAACAACCCCGGGTATCTGGCTGGTAAGGAGATTATGGTTAATTCTTCTCTTTTGATCCTTCTCACTTGTAGTTTTCTTTAAAAAGTCTCCCATACACTTTGCATGCGTGGGCCCATTATATTTCTGCTCTTGGTCAGATCCAGCAGTTGCATCTTTCCCTGTTTCTTAGGAATTGACTTTTAGTACCTCTGGCTGTGTGATGTTTCCATTGTTCTTATCGTGCTTCCAAATTGCCATTCTGAATGTGGAGAGAGAGAGAGAAAGTTGATTCATTGCATGCCGTGTACAGGCTGTGTTGTAGAGCAACCTTGTCAAATGGTCTCCAGACTGCCAGTCCTGGCATGCACTAGGTTTCCCAGAGGTTGTCACATGCTGTGTGCTAGAATTTGTTCCTTTGAACTGGCCCCTATTCTCATTCCTTTTGTTTATCTCCTCTCCTGCTTAATCCCTCCTTGCCAAAGTATTCACAGTCTCTATCTGAGTCATTTTGTTCTCCCTGTCTGACCTTTGTGCTTTCTGCTCCCCTGTCTGTCATCCTTGTACTCAAACGACCTATTCTTGTGAGTTTATTCCTAAAAAGTCCCCATTGACAACACTGTAAGAAATTCAAGGAATGTGCGTGAATTCTAGAAGCTCAGCTGATTTGGATGGTTCATCAACAAGATCTTTCTGGGTAAGGAGATAAAGATGCTATCTTTTGTTTAAAAAAGCCAGAGAAGGGGTCACAGTGTGCAGATACATGCCAACAGACCAAAAACCATTGTTAATTTTACCACAGTGGTTTTTGGTCTGTTGGCATCTCCTGTTTAAAAGCAGGACTTTCCTCTTGATGTTCTGTTTTTCTAGCACTTCAAACAATAATGTGAGCAGTAGCATGCAATTAATGAAGTATGAAGTGGAAGAAGGGAGAGTGAAAAAACAGTGTACTGTACTTCTCCACATAGCCAGGATATGCTTTCAAATCTGATATGATTCGATCAATGTAAAGTGAAGCAGAGTGGGATATCTGCTCAGACTGCAAGGTCCCATAAACTAACTGCTTTCTCTTGAGAATACATGATATAGATACAGACAAATTTCAGGAGTCTGATAGTGTGATTCAAACACTGGTGGCTTGCATGAGATCTTTTAACCTGCCACTGAACATATTTTTGGCTGTTGAACCTGTTTGACAGTAAAATAGATACCTTTGGTTTGGGTTTTGGGGGTTCAACAAGTAGTGCTATAGTAGCATGACCATTATTGTGTTGTGTCTATAATTCATACTAGTATTCAGGGGTCGTTTCGTAGAAAAAGAGCTAGGGGAACTCATTAGCATAACTCATTAGCATATGCCACACACCCTGATATCACCGGAAGTGTGTCATAAGCCCACACACCCAATGGTCCCAGTGCCGCTGCCGGCCTTGCAGCTCCACTGCCGAACCCCATGAGGGGCCCGGCGGTGGACCTGCAAGGCCGGCGGGAGTGCAAGGAAGCCCCACGAAAGCCCTCCCTGGCCCCAGCCAGGCAGGCAGGGGTGGGGAGAGGCAGGGAGGAAGCAACTTACCCTCCCTCTTCTCCTGCCTCCTCCTGGCTGAATGAAGGCCGGAAGCGGGGTGGCCAGAAGCAGGGGGTGGGGCTTCATCATGTGCCCCGCCCCCCATACCTCACCCGGGGGAACTGCGATCCCCCGCGATCCCCCCTGAAATGACCTCTGCTAGTATTGCCAGCCTCCAGATGACACTTGCAGATCTCCTGCTATTACAGTTGATCTTCAAATGACCTGGAGAAAATGGCTGCTTGGGAGGATGCATTCTATGGCATCTCTGCTGAGATCCCTCCCTGGGAGGTAGGTAGGGCTGAGAGAGCCCTGAGAGAACAGCCCTGAGAGAACTGTGACTGACCCAAGGTCCCCCAGCTGGCTGCATGTGGAGGAGTGAGGAATCAAACCCAGTTCTCAAGATTAGAGTCCACCGCTCTTAACCACTACACCAAACTGGCGTCAGTTTGAAGGTGAACGTTGTCCTCTTTGGAGATCTTCAGGAGGTGCTGCAGGTCCTGCTTGTTTGCCATGGCTTTTGGGGAAGTATGAATGGCAGGCATCTTTTTAAAGGGGGAAGAGAGGGAGAGACCTGGGTTCTTTATTTTATTCTGGCTTTTAACTGAATTTTGTTGTTGTTGTTGTAAGCTGCCTTGAACCACAAGAAAAGGCTGGGTATAAAATGTTTTAATAAATAAATAAAAAGATAAACAGATAAATATTCCTGTAACACATCTTACTTTATTAACTACTATACTATTAAAGCTGGGAGCTGGGAGGTTGTGAATGCACTGGAGCCGAGAACGTTGTTTCTTCTCGACCGCATACCACTCTGTGTTCCTTTTATAATTAACCACATAATATATGTGAAGTGCTCTGAGCACTTAGGCAAAAGTCCTGCATAAATACTATGTGTTATTATTAATAAGTATACATGCTGGCCAGCACAAAACACAATGGAAGAAGCATATCTTTAAAAATTTAAACCAGCTTGTAGCTGATGTGCTGAGTGGATGCCACCCAAATGCTCATTGACGTAGACAGACACTAGGGAAGGATCATTAATTATGTGTCAAGACATTATGTAATAAGCTTAATGTTGTGTAAAAATATCTTGGTAACGGTGCAAAGTACAGGAATTAATTACAACATCATCTCGTGTTTGCAAAATGGGTAGGGGGAGATGCTTTCTATTTTATTTTCCATTTAGGCAGAAGTGGGGAGGGGGCTGGGTGGAGGAGTCAGAAGATTAATGAGCAGTCATTCTTGGGCAATCTCTATAATGCCACAGGGATGCTGTCGCTTACAGGAAGCCTGGCTAACTCTGAAAGGTCAGACTGGACCATGTTGACTGTGACACCAGCAACTATGAGGGGGTGTGTGTGTGGCTGATCACATGGGACAAATTTCTGTTTCTGGATGCTGATTGGTACTAAGTTTAAGGAAGTCATGATGCCCTTTTTAGCCAGAACATGTTGTGAAATTGATAGCTCTCCATAGACTGGAGGCCCACATAATCATAACAGTAGCAAAAATAAACCATCTTATTTAATAATAAATATTATTTGCACACAAAAAAGCCACCCACAGAGAATATAGGAATAGCTACATATCCAGAGTACTTCCCCAGTATGCTGAGAAATATGATTTTGTAAATTAACCACATATAAAAAAGGGACAAAAGACCTGATTTCCTGGGCATGCTCCAGGAAATATTGAAAGCTGAAAACAGGTAAGAACCAGCTAAAGGGGAAGTGGGGAAGATAGGAAATTGACTTGCTTTGGCCATGAGAGCTTATTAGGTTCTGGAGCAGGTGATCTTGGTGTGTGTATGGTAGACATTTTTTAATTGTTCCCTGCATATCATTCCTCATGGGACCTGGATTCTTTCTATTTATAACAGTGTAGTAGAACCGACTGCTGAAAATATACGAAACTAAACAATATTGTCCATTTTGCCGTTCAGACTTCAAAGGGAATTTTGTAAATTGAAATTTGATTTCCACCCCCCCTCAAAATCTGAGTACTGCCATCGCTTGATGGCAGTTGTTTAAACTGGTGTCAGATATGAAATCTGTCGAAGACGTTAGCTATCACCTGTTCAAGCGTAGGAAGAAAACAAGGCAGCCCTTCTTCCATCCTCCAAAATTGATGACCAGTATTTTCAGTTACATTTTTGTTCACAAACAAGCAGGGCAGTCTTCACAAATTCCTCCTTCCCATTACAAGTTCTTCGTCTGTCCCTCCTGCAGCTCCTGAGCACCTCTGTCCCCTGGGTCAGGGCGCATTTTCAACTGCAGTAGGAAAGGGACATGAGCAGGTCTCTTTGCATGCATGGACATTTATTGTGGGATTCAAGCCATGTATTTCTTAAATTGCTGGAACAAAAAAATCCTCCTAATGAATTGGGATTTATTCTCTTCTGAACATTCTTTCCTTTCTACATGAATAACCTTGAAGCAAGATATCATATTGCTACCTAACTCCAGTAATGTATATACAAGTGTGTTTCTGCATCTAAATGCACTTAGATGATTTTTAAGTGATATGTCCCAACTCCGTCAAGTGAGCTGCCATAACAAAGAGGCACACGGAAAGTACACTTTTCTGATAATTTTGAGAGATAAAATGGAATCACTCCTTTTCAGTTCCCCCCCCCAGAAAAACAAAACAAAAAAACAAACTATCTGAGAACGATATGCATGTCAAGCAGAAGTTATCTTTGGCAGTCCTTTATGGAAAAATGTGGATTTTGTTTTGCCACATATGTTCCCTGGAGTAGATTTTGATTTATACAGAGCTGTTCGGCCATGCTTTGGGGAAAGAAGAATAGGAGCAGGCTGTACTTTGAATATTGTATCATAGCTGATATGGACTCTTCCCTTTGGCCCTTAAACCATATTTCCAGCTATTGTGTGTGTGTGTGTGTGTGTAGGTACAGTTGCTGGCTCAAGGTCAAAGCGAAATGATTTCTTTTGCAGATGTTGAAACAAATATCTAAACCAAAGATTTAGAAGGCAAGGAGTTAAAGGAGACATATCAGCATAGCCTCTAGTATTTCATAGATAAAAATAGGGACATATTTGTAAAATGGCAGTTTCCATCCCAAGAATCACTGTCTAAACTGCCATTCCCAATATATTCATTACTAAATATCGCTGAAGGTTCTGTTCAACTTTATGTTTGCTTTCTTCATTTGCTCTGCAAATGCTGGGTTTTCACTAATTTAGAACCTACTACTAGGACATTATTGTTTTACTTAACAATGTACTGGAATAACACATATATCCTTAAAGGCAGATATCTGATGAAATGGACCCTGGATTATGAAAGGTTATGGCACGATAAATTTGTCTTTAAAATGGCAAAATACTCTTTTTTTGTCCTAAAGGAGTTGATGGACAGTTCAAAATATATCTCAGCAGCTGCAGTCTGGGAAATGGCAGACTTTAACCTCTTTGGTGTCTTAATGCTCACGCACATGCATTTACAGGCTGATGTTCAAGAGGTGAAATGCACATAGAGAAAACAATTCAAAACAATTAGAATAGTACCTAAAACTATCTGAACAGACTAGGGCTGCCAACCCCCTGGTGATGGCAGGGGTTACCCTGCCCTCAGGTTCTGTTGCCTACCACCACTACAAGTGGTTTCAGGATTTTTTAAAAATGCAGCTTTGTGTACCTACCGAAAGAGCTAACTGGAAGTGATTCAGAATAGTTCTAGGGGTTGCTAGAAACACTATGGTTTTGCCGTAGTGATTCCTAGAGCTACTCTTTGTCACTTCTGGGGTTGTTCTATGAATTTCCAAATCCTTAGAGCTATATTTAGTGACTTCGGGTAACAACTTCCGATAAGTATGAGTCTGCTTTAAAGAGAAAATCTCCTGTGACACTTCCCCCCACCCCCAGTTGCCAGGGATGGTAAGTTCTGGGTCCTTCCTTTTCAATTTTAAGACTTTAAAGGACAATTAGGATGGAGACCTGGCCTCCCTTTCCCTTTTTTAAAAAAATTAAAGGGTCATTGAGGGGCTAATTTAAAGGAACAAGACACCACTTATTAGCTATTAGCTCCAGCTAGCTTACTCTCTTCCTTTCTGGCCCCCTAAGTTTGAAAAACTTCCAAAATTCCAGGATATAACTTTTTGTTGATACTGGAATTTTTGAAATGTTTTGGTTATTTTGAATATACATGAGCCAACCAGAAAAAGCTAATTTTGAGTTTGATTTCATCTTGGGTATACCTGGAAGCAAACTCGTAGTACCAGCCCCACCTCTTTGGGAAGAAAATTACACTGGGTGGGCATTGTGGATGTAAAAGTTCTCCCATGGGTCCCAGACATCCAGAACCTCAGCTGATTCCAGTTCCTTCAGGAGAGCACCATCCATAGATCTTAGAACCAAGACAACTTGATACAGTTGGAGGCAGTCTAATAAAATTGCAAAACAAAATACACTATGGGCTAGCTGCAACTCTAATTAATAAAGTCACATGGCTAGCCTAACCTCATCAAGTTAAGCAGGATTGGCCCTGGTTGGTTACTACTTGGATGTGAGACCATCAAGGAAGTCCAAGGTTACTACACAGAAGCAGGCAATGGCAAACCACTTCTGAAGGTCTCTTGCCTTGAAAACTTTGCCGGGTCACCATAAGGAGGCTGCAATTTGATGGCAAAAAAGTAAAGTAAAGATTAATGTCAGGGCATCAGCAGTCCTTGAAATTAGGATTTCCAAAATCATGAAACCAGAAGTGATGTACCACACAACACGTTTACGTGTAGCGAGTTTGTTGAGAGCCAGCCATGACTACAATATTTTTGCTTCCAGAAGGGTTTGATTTCACTATGTTTTTTTTACATTGTTAGAACAGCAGTATGATTTTGTTATTAATAAGTATTTTTCTTTGAATTTAAATAACTGTTTTTGTATAAGAGACATATAGCTGCGTTGAAGGAGTACTTATATTTATGGGTAATTATAGGCTAGAATTTTCAAAACTCTTATTATCTGGCATTGCTTTGGTTTTCTGGGGAAAAAAATCATTTCATAGTATATGCATAGAAAACAGTGTTCATTTCTTTTGCAGCTATGCCCCTTATGTTGGGAAGGAAGCAGGATTCCATGCAAAATTGCTATCACTTTCCGTGTGCAAATGTCATTCAGGTCACCCGATATAGCTATATTGAAGGGACAGACTGTAAAATGAGAGCTTCCTTCCTCCCTCTCTCCCTTCTCTCTTTCTCTGGTGCAATGTGCTGAGCATTTATGTATTTCTGGTAGGACTGCTACCCTCCAGGTGGTGGCTAGAGATTTATGTATTTATCTGATTTTTACCCACCCTCCCCGCCAAGGCAGGCTCAGGGTGGCTTACATAAGAAAGCAATAGGTAAGACAACAATATAAATATCAATATAAAATCCACAACATAGTTATTAAAACAATTAACACAGTGATGGTGGTACAGCTGTGGTAAAGTGCATATGAAAGCATACACTCAGTGGTGAGATCCACTATCGGCAGGCTCAGGCTGGAAATAGTATTGGTCCAGGGCATAGATGATGAAATACAGCTCCTTACCTGAATGCCTGGTGGAAGAGCTGTGGAACTGTGGAACTGTGAAAGTTCCCGCAGGGCCACGATCTCTTCCGGAAGTTCATTCCACCAAGTTGGAGCTGCCACAGAAAAAGCCTAGTAGATACCAGCCTGGTGTCCTTAGGGCCAGGGAGGGCCAGATGATTTTGCGACCCTGGCTGTAGTGCTCTCTGGGGAACATGTGGCAAAAGGCGGTCCCTCAGGTAGGTAGGTCCCTGACCATAAAGGGCTTTAAAGGTGTCACAGGAGCTCGAGGATGACCCCTCGCTATCCTCCTCGCTCGAGCTCCCTAAACCTCCCGCTTCAGCCACCTTGTTCCGTCCTATCAGTTCCTGACCCTCAGGAGGATTAAGGCCTCAGACATCTGGAGCGTGGGGAAGGTTGAGTCACCTTTCCCTCACCGCTCTCTGCTGGATGCTCCCGTCTCTCTCTCTCTGTGCTTCTCGCATCCAGGCGTCATCCCCGGCCGCCTCCGTCTGCCCCCTTTTATTCCCAGTCTCCCTTACCCATCGTGCCCCGCTCCCGTTGTGGACCTCCCCTGTGCCCGGCTCCGCCCCCGTACAAAGCCCGAAACGCTCTCCTAAGGGCGTGGTTCTATTCCCGGTTCTTCCTGTGCCTCTCCATGTGGCCCGACAGCGGGGGCGTGCCCGTGCGCCGGCTCCTGGCTCTGGCGCTGCCGTCTCTGCTCGGGCATCTCTCTCCTGGCCTCCGTCTCCTGCATGCGGCCGTTGATTGCCGCCGCTGCTCCCTCTCTCGCGGGTATGTGTTGCGGCTCCCTGGGTGTCGGGGCTTCTGGCCGTGGGGGGGGGTGAAGTCCCGCTCCCGGGACAAAAGGTAAGCAGCAGCACCTTGAAGCGAATTTGGTACACTATACGTAGCCAGTGCAGTGCTTCCAGCACAGGTTGGATGTGCTCCCACATGGGGAGTCCCATCAGCAGTCTGGCTGCCGCATTCTGCACCAGCTGAAGTTTCCGGATTTGGCTTAGGCGCAGAACCTCCATCTTCATTGGGTTCAATTTCAGTCGGCTCAGTCTAAGCCAGTCAGCCATGGCCTGCAACGCCAGGTCCAGATCTCCTAGGCTAGAGTCTGACTGGCTCCCCAACATCAGATAGAGCTGGGTGTCATCCACATACTGGTGACAACCCAACCCATGCCTCTGGGCTATCTGGACAAGGGGGCATATATAGATGTTGAATAGCATTGGGGAAAGTACTGCCCCTTGTGGACTAGCGGGTGACTTCGGGACAGCTATTCCCCTAGTGCCACCCTTTGTCCCTGACCTTGTAGGAACGAGGAAAGCCACTGCAAGGCAGACCCCTAAATCCCAATGTCAGAGGTGGTGGGTCAGTACTTGATGGTCAACCATGTCGAATACTGCCGACAGGTCCAACAACAGCAACGCTGCTGATCCGCCCCGATCCAGGTACCTCCGAAGGTCATCTGTGAGGGCGACCAGTGCCGTCTCTGCCGCGTGGCCTGGTCGGAAGCTGGACTGATAGGGGTCTAATATGGAAGTGTCATCCAAGAAACCCTGCAGCTGAATCGCCTCTGCCCTCTCAATTAGTTTGCCCAAGTAGGGCAAATTGGAAACCAGTTGCCCTGGAGGAAATGGCTGTTTTGGAAGGTGGATTGTATGGCATTATACCTTACTGAAGCTCCTCCGCTCCCCAAACCCTGTCTTCCCCAGACTCCACCCCCAAATCTCCAGGCATCTCCCACCCTGGAATTGGCAACCATAATTTCTGGGCTGAAGGCCAGGTCTCTTGCTATAGCCCCATTCTCTTCTGCCATTTGAAAACTCGGCAAGGGAGAAATAGAAAGATCTCCTTGGTACTGGGCCAACATGCAGCATCACGTCTTGTGCAAAACTGGAAGTGATATCATTGTGCTAGGATTCACCCATTTTGGGGTGAATCCTAGAGTGTTGCCCCAACGCAATGATGTAACTTACAGTTTTGTGCCAGAAGTGACAGTGACATTGTGCATCGACATGATGTCAAGGAGCTTGTCCCTGCTCCCCAGTTGCTCTCTCTGGCTGGCAATCCTATGCTGGCCCAGGAATGACTATAGGTGACTGTTTCTGGGACCCCAGTGATTGTGTTTTAGAGGGATCCATTTATGGGAGCTGGCAGGAATCCTATTTCCCTGCTCGCCCTCACACCTGTTGCTGACATATCTTTTTGTCTGCCTTTCATTTTCACCTTGATCTGAGCTGTATATTCCTGTGCTGATTTTTTTTAAATGCTGTTTATAAAGAAAGATGGCAGTCTGCCGCAAGACTGGTAGAAACAAGGTTGACAGAAGTGAGGACAGCCAGCAGTTACAGACATCCCTTAGGCTGAAGGCTCAGTCTGAGAATCGAAGTTGCCTGATTTGGATTGCTTTGAGCCTTTCCCAAAGCAATGCACCCAACTGCATTGACTCTCTGTCTCTGAGCACTTTTGGAATATCTGGGTCATAGGAGGAACTAGACTTGGTAACAAATGTGTGTATTTTACCCAATGCAATTTATTGTTAGCTAGGTATTCTTTTCTTCTTCTTCATTCTGTCATCGTGTTTGGTATGTGTGTGTTTGTGGGGGTGTTTCCGGTTTCAAAATCCTAATCCTGTTGTGAACCCCCCCCCCCTCTGTCTCATGCCTGTGCTACATCAAACTTCCTTTCAATAATCCAGCAGTGCAAGCATTAGCCCGTCTCCTGATTACAAACACATTGTTTTCACGTCTCTTGGAGTGAGGCCCTGGGATGGCTTTGCTGATAAATTAGCATCTCTGTTGAATGAACAATTACAGTAAATGCAGCATGAATCTGGGGGGCCTTGGTATGCCAAAATGGAACTGGAGCGGGGGGGGGAGGGGGCATGTAATTTCACTTGATGAAGAGGTGCTGAGAGGAGATTCTTTGTGCTCCTTTGAGATAACTGCAAAGCGTGCCCTGATAGGGCTTCCGTGAGACATTACCGGACTGTACATGTTTATAAAAGCTTCCCTTCAGAAATGCCTGCTTTATATAGATAATACAAGTGCTTCATAAAAAAAATTGAAAGAATGTTCTTTACAGCTCCCCACATACACACACATCATATCCTGTTCTTTTTGTTTCGATGAAAAAAAACAACAACCCAACAACAACCATGCAACTGCTAGTCCTATAGATGGGGATGTTCAACTTCTATAGCTGTTACAAAACTGGACTTCAGATTTCTGCAAGATTTTAGTGTTAACTGAGATTCCAGGACTCCTGTCTGAGAGTACAGTCCTCAGCACAGTCACACCCTACTAAGCCCATTGATTCCAGTGGACTTAGAAGAGTGTAACTCTGCTTAGGGCTACACTCTAGGTTCTGCAGATCTGTATTACTTGCTTCCTTGATCTTAGGGCTGCCAGGTTGCAAGCCACAGCATCCTTCCTTCCCCATGACCCTGCTAGGGTTGCCAAATGGTTTCAACAAAAATACTGGATGTACTTGATAAAACTTGATAAAACTTTGTCAATCTGTATACACACACACACAATCCATCCCAAACTAAGCATGTTAAAACCCAAATTGTCCTGAAAGGCAGAAAAAATATGCTTAACTCCCCCTGTAAAATCACTTGGAGAATTACTACAGGATCCTAATCATGTTCTCAGAATTAAGTTTCATTGAGCTCAGTGGCATTTACTTGTGGGAAAATGTTAGGCTTCCCAGGTGCCCGATTATGGTAGGCATCCCTCTAACAATTTTAGTTGGTGTCCAGTCCACTGATGCTCAGCTGGTTGGCGGGTCGAAACGGGCCAGCCAAACATGTTGTGCCAGAAGTTACATCACTGCACACAGTCAATGATCACCTCCTCCATAGTAAGTACCCACCTCCCTCCATCTCTCACCAGTTGTCAGGCCATGCGAGGCAACTCCAGTAAAAGTGCATAGTCCTGCAGCCTTACAGTACTCAATAACACTAAAGTGCCTGTAATTACCAGGGCTGCGCAAAAGATAAAAAGTCAAGGCAAACACCTTGTCCAGATACCACCCTCCAAGATCTCTTTTTCACTTTTCTTTAGAAGATTCAGTGCTGCCATAATCTACCCCCACAGCCAGCTGTAATCAGCACGGAAAGCCAATTGCCTGGCCACAAAAGTCTCTCTCTTTCCAGCTTTCTTCATTTGGTGATGGATTTGGTTCTTTTCAAACCTTGCTGGTTGTGATGGAGAACAAGTTTATGAAGGTGTCACCACTTTATCAAGCCACAGGGGTGAAAAAGAGCACATGCATGGAGCTGGGTGCAGTGATTGCAGATTTACTTAATTAGAAAATACTGGACAGTTTATTTACAGGACAGAAATGGAAAATACTGAACACCTGGCAACCCTAGGCCTTCCACTACATGCTCCTGCTGCCACTCAATGAAACAACAGGATCGAAACTGGTGGGGAAAACTGGTGTTGCACAACACTGTGACGTCACTTCTGGCTGCGTACCCATAAGTTAAATCAAAGCATCATGCAATGCTCTAGGGATGCCCAAATCTCTATGTCTGTGCTGGAGTTGCCAAGCCCCTGGTGGGGGTGAGGGATCTCCATTCTCAGGACTTGTTGTCTGCTATTGCTTCAAGCAGTGGTGGAAGAAAAAATATTTAAAAACTGCAGCACTAGAAGTTCTTACTGAAAGTGACAAAGAGTAGCTCTAGGAGTCACCAAACACTCTTATGGTTTTACCATAGAGTTTCCAGAGATTTCTAGAGTCACATTCTGTAACATTTTGGGTAGTTCCAGGTATAACCAGAAACTCTATGGTAAAAATGATAGTTTCTGGAAATTCCTAATCCTAAAGCTACCCATGCCACAGTTGATGTTGCCACCCCCCGTGGTGCTACCCACATTCCTCTAGCCCTGTCTCTGCCATTGCAACACCTCTTCTGAGCATGCAACGAGAAGTGACATCACAGTGTCATCTGCTGGCAATTTCCCACAGTGCCCCCCCAATGTTCCTGAGAGTTGTCAATGGAGGACTGTCAGTCCTACTTGATATGATATATAGATATGTATTTGGTTATCCTTTTTGTATAGTTTACATTTGTCCCTGAATATTCTAGATAAAAATGGGGGTTGTAAACAATTTTGCCAGTTAAAGAAATGTGCACACTAAACTGACCCCATGCCACATAAATTTGTTACATCGGCAGTATTGTATTCTTTGCAAAATGCAGCTCTACCCTAAGCATCCCTTCTCTTTTTCTACCAGTATTAGGTTGCCAACCTCCAGGTGACACCTGGAGACCTCATTCTATTACAATTGATCTCCAGGTGACTGATATCAGACCCTCTGGAGAAAATGGCTGTTTTGGAGGGTGGACTTTATACTATTATACCCTGAAGAGGTCCCTCCCCTGGTTCCATCCCCAAAATCTCCAAGTATTTCCCAACCAAGAGCTGGCAAACCTAATTGGTAGCAGTTTTCCTTGGTCACCAGGAAGCCTTGGGCTGTGGAGAGCTGAAGAAAGGTAGATCTTGGGGACAACCACTGATGGCCAATTGAAACAAAGAGTTTTACAAATTAAAGTCATGGGAACCTTTTTATTTTATTTTTAGTAATTTCAGCATATTAAACATACCTAACCCACAATAATCCTGCCTACTACTTAGCTAGGTCCTAAGCAATGAAAAACTGGAAAACCGAGGAAGTTTATGGAAAGTCAACAAAATTCTTACTTGCATCTTTGTAAGTCTAGTAAAGCCTACAATGTTGCCTTTCCCATATGAACATACACAAACACTCCAGTTATCTGTAGAGGTCCTTTTTCGAGTGCCCCACCATTGTCTGAAATATGGTGAGTGGATCAGTAAGGCAGATCATTCTTTGTTGGTTTGCCTTGCCCAATGCCCCCTCACTGTTGACTTTCTGGCATCAGCTTTTTCAGTATGAAATTCTGCCATTCAGTGCCAATTCAGACCTCCAGGTAAGATTTTATTTCTTCTGTCTTCTCTCTGTGTGGGTTAATTTAAAAAAAATAATTATGTCTTCTTTCATATTCAGTAACGGCTGAGGTAAAAATCAAATCCAAATATAAGCCTACGTCAGTGCTGTGTGCCTTTACATTTCAGTGTTTTATTGTTGCTGCAGGTACACCCAGGTTCGTTTGTTCTCCCCCGCTCCATTTTTCAGTTTTTACACCACTTAAACATTACACAAAAAACTATATGCAATTGACACAAAAATAATGGGGTAGGAATTGTGTAGATTTAAAGGGGGTATCTGCATCATAAAAATGAAGAATGCTATGAAAATAGAGTCATGTATTCAATTCACACAAGGTGGTAATGAAACTGAAATGAGTCTAAAACAGTGGGACTGTGAAATTCAGTTGGAGGGCCAGGTCTCCCACTATAGCAGGAACAGGATGCTCAGAACATCACTTACTATGGCAAGATGATCTAACCACAGAGTTTGGGGCAAATCCCAGAGTGTTGCCCCTGATATGATGGCATCACTTACAATTTGGCAGGCACCCAAAGTGATATTGTGTGCCACTGTTACGGTGGTACCTACTCCCCACTTGTTCCCATGGGCTAGCCCACTGCAGCTGGCAATCCTGAATTTAGTAACTTTCCTAACTCTACGACTAGGCAGAAATAAATTCTGGAATTACTAAGGAGAAAAGGAACTCATACAATAAGTAGGTAAAAGCCTTCTGGAGGACCATCTTAACGACTGACAATAGACTGCGAGTCTCCAAGGGACCAATTCTGAAGTCTGCTTGGAAGTAAATCTCATTATTCCAAAGAAGGTTTTGGTTTTTTGTTTTCAAATTTTAGCCTTATGTTCTGAAGGTCTGTTAGAACAATTTTGGAGACTCCCAAAGAGGCTTGTATTGTTTTGCTCTTTTTGTGTGTGTGCGCTTGTGATCAGGTGCCATTTTAAAGGACTCCAAGCAGAACATCAATGGCTACCAAAGCATGCAGCATTTGAAGAAACTGGACAGTCATCAGTGATTGGCAGCATTTGATAAAGAAGGGCAGAAGTTTTGATGGTTTTGCTTTATAAAACAGGTGTGTGGGTAGGATTCTCAAATCCATAAACTAACTTCCTCTACTATTGTTTGTATAAATAGGGCCAGTATACCTTGTATGTTTGTATGTTCTTCCTTTTCCAATCTTCTATGAATCCATATAGTGATACAATGATACATTACTGGAAATGCAAGGGAGGGAGGGAGGGAGGGAGGGAG
>NW_015169204.1:319958-332891 GCF_001447785.1 Gekko japonicus
GGAAGGAAGGAAGGAAGGAAGGAAGGAAGAGTAGTATACTTTAAGAACATGCTAGAAGCAGAAAGAGTATTGTGGGGGATGAAAAGGACACAGAGGAGTTTTACCATGCCACTTTCTGTGCAAAGAATTTGACACTGGGTTTCAAAATGAAAGTAAAATTTGGAAGATAAGTAAATTATGCATGAAAGACAACCTGTATTGCTACCTCAGCATAGGACCTGGACCTGCTGCAGGACCATGGAATCTGACCCCAGCTTCTGCATCCACCTTTGCTGTGACCATGGCTTGGGGTGGTTCTCCAATGCTGATCAAAATGTACCTGTTTCTGGCCATGAGTTTAAATAGCTCTGAGAATAACAGTTCCATAGCAATGCCACCACCTATGAGCACAAGCGATAATGAAGCCAAGGCACTTTTAAGGAGACTGCTCTGGTCTCAAAAGGAAGTTGAGAATACCTGGGCCACAGTGGAGCCACAAGGGCTGAGTCGGCTATAAAGCCTGAAGGAGAACAGTAGGTGGGGTCAGTGGTTGGCTGGTTGGGAGCGGGACATAGATACTTCAGTGGAGTGCGAGAGGGATACACGATTCATACTAATAAGTAGGGTCTCATGGCCTAATCTACTTGTTGGGCAATACCATGAATTGCAGTGAAGCAACAGTGAAGAGTACCTGTTAAATCAACTTGTAACTACCTTAACAGTTGTTGTTGCCGCCACATGGTTCTGTAGTTTCTTGTGGACAGCTTTAAAAGAAGATTAGATAGACTGATGGAGGATGGGCCTTTTAGTGGCTACCAGCCATGGTGTCTATAGGGAACCTGCATATTCAGAGGCAAAAAACCTCTGAATACTTGTGGTCAGGAGGTAATCAGGGAAGCCTTGGCCTCTGTGCCTTGTTGTTGTCCCTCCAGAGGAACTGCTTGGCCATGGTGTGCGATAGAATACTGGACTAGATAGACCACTGGTCTGATCCAGCAGGGATCTTTTTATGTTTATGTTATTATAGCCCCAAAATAATGTAATAACAGCAATCCAGTTAAAGTAGAGACAAAGAAATGTTCCCCATTTAATTTCTTATATATTGCCTTTCTATTTATATCATATGTTTGTCATTGTTTTTGGTTGTTTGTTGCTTTTCAGTGTTGATTTAATGGATTTGTTTGCAGCAAGTACACCCATTATACAGTCTTTATGCACAATTTATATGATATTTATTTATGCAATGTATATTGTTTATATGTACTACACACACTCACACAGGTTGACAAAAAAAATCAGTGGCAAGAAACAAAAATGATACTTAAAATACAGATTTGCACAAGGGAAAAGTGGAATTAAAATAGAGATTTTATGCCAAAACAGAAAGTATGAAAAATTCAAAAACATTCCTAAATTGAAGGCAGGCTGCCAGTTAAATTAATAGCTGTCAGTTGGAATATATAACCTTTGGTATATGGTAGAATGTGAAAAATACAAGGTTTTAAAATTTTTACATTTGTGTAGCACATGAGCTTTGATTTCTGAACATCATCAGGCACGGAGGTGTGGGAAGTGGCCAGGAAATAAGCACATGACATTGTCAGTTTCACCTCTGTGACACTACAGGTTTTGCTTGGTCTTATTTCTTCCTATAACCTCAAACTGAGATGAAAGCCAGATTCATGTCAAGTGTCCCACAGCTAACCTCTACACTAATTTTTTATTGCCTCAAAGAGAGGGATTGAGAAAAAATATTTATAGGTCCTAGAAGAATAGTAAAAAGTTTGCAAGCATTTAGGGCTTTTACTCAATAAACCTTTATGTGCCCTTCACGCACCCGTTCAAGATAAAAATAAAATGAAATAAAATAACACAGAGAACTCGTGCACTGACAGTAAGCTGAACATCCCATAAATTCTACTCTGCTCTTATGGCCCTCACTTCTTTGTAGTAGTGCAGAGTCAAAACAAGAGGGCGTGTTTCATGCATGTTTTCACACACACACACCCCAGCAAAATGAGTCCACTTTTCTGACAATTTTTCATACCCCTTTGCAAAAGGATGTGTGACTGTTCAGAGAGTGGCAGATGTCAGTGCAAAGAAATACATCCTTGCTGCTGAGATCACTGCAAGAAATGAAGTGGGACCTTAGATGACACAGTCCAGTCACTGGCTATTGCCCACCAAATGCCCTCAACCACACCGGCAGCCCCAGAAACGGACCTCATGAGGCGTATCTTGTCAGTGACTTGTCAGCCTTTAAGAGCCCAGGTTCTACCCAACAGTTCCTCCTCAATCTTATGTAAGGCCCTGGAAGCCTTCTTGCTGTTCCTCAAAAGAAGAGGGGGAAATCCTGTTTGTTGCTTCTCAATGGAAACCTGCTGGATTACTTTCTGCCACCCTTGTGGTTTGAGTTGGCTAGTCCCAGCACTCTGCTCTCTCCTACAGCCAGTTTCCAAGGCAATGACTATCAAGAGGGTGTTCTTTCCTTCCAGTAGGTGAGGAGGCAGAGGCAGTATGATACCCTTTTCCAGTGCCATTTTGGCCTCCCAGTGTGCCTCGGAATATCCTGTGTAGGTAATTTCTGGTCAGGAAAAAAGCTATGGGGAGAAAGACAAGCACCTTCTCATTTCCTACCATGGTCCAATTCCAAATTGGGCCTATGCATACCTGGTAGGGGTGGGCACGAACCAGGAAAATGGAGTCTCAGAGTGGCTTACAATTGCGGGGTTTTCTTGAACCATGAAGCTCCAACAAACTCCTCCACTGCACAAACTGGTTCATGATTCATGGTTTGGGGAGTTCGGCCCACCCAGAAGTGAACTCCAAAGGCTTTTAATTAATTGAATTTCCGGGGGGGGGCACAAAGGCTTTTAAAGAACTCAGTTCCCAAGCTGGCCCAACCTGGAGGTGAGCATTGAAGGCATTTAAATGCCTTTGGAGATCAGTTGGGTCAGGCCACGAGGCCAGTGGTGGGCTCCGATGGTGTTTAAATGTCTTCAGAGCTCACTTCCAGTCAGGCTTCAAAGGTGTTTAAATGCTTTTTGAGCCCTCACAAGCCCTCCCTGAATCTCACAAAACTCCATGGAGGTTCATGGGTAAATCATGGGAGGCACATTCTCCCAACCCACTGGTTTGGGAACCATGAACCAACCTGTTTTGTGCTCAAACTGGGATCTTTCTGTGGGCTTGTGCCTCCCTGGGAATTGAGTTTATAGCATGACCTTATGTAAAGGTTTTCCTTGCTCTAAAGCTAGTCGAATCCGACTCTAGGGGGCGGTGCTCATCTCCGTTTCCAAGCTGAAGAGCCAGCGCTGTTTGAAGACATTTCCGTGGTCATGTGGCCGACATGACTAAAAGGCAAGGCACACGGAACACTGTTACCTTCCCACTGAAGTGGTACCTATTTATCTACTTTAATTTCTTGCTTTCGAACTGCTAGGTTGGCAGGAGCTGGAGCCAGAGACGGGAGCTCACTCCATCATGAGACACTTGGGTCTCGAACTGCTGAACTACAGACCTTCCAGTCTGCAACTCAGCATCCTAACCTCTGAGCCATCGCAGCCCCATGAACTTAGAACTCCCATCTTTTTGCACAGACCTAGGGAGGATCCGGGGAAAATGTCATATGTAGTCAAACCCTTACAATGGGATCCTAAGTAGATCTAAACCCTTAGAGGCATGTTTCAGAGGGTAGCAGTGTTTGTCCACAGATAGAACAGATTCAAGTCCAGATGTCTGACAAAGGGAGCTTTGACTCTTGAATGCTTCTACTCCGAAACTATTGTTGGGCTCTGAGGTGCAGCTGGACTAGAATCTAACATTTGACGTGTGTAACTTTGGTGAGGATTGCACTCCTTTTAGGCATGGGCAAGGGAATTCGGTTCAATTTAGCTGCCCCATCATTTTGACTTCCTTTTGATTTCACCTCCCTTGTGCAAGCTGAACTTCTGAATCTTTGTTTGTGTGCCTTTTTTTTAACCTGATGGCAAATTTTCCCTTTTAAAAGTATCCCAACCGTGCTAACTGTAAGTGTGACAAATACTTCCACCCATAATGCTGAAAAAAGTGTGTATCAGTTAGGAAAACTTTGGGAAATATTCGACTAGACATTGGTCTGGTTGTGCACTGTTTTCTTGTGCACACTTCCCTTAGCTATTTTTGTGTTAAACTTTCCCATTTGCTTCAGTTTGTAAAGAGAGGGTTTTTTTCCTGGTTGGTTGTCCCATTTCCATTAGTCAATTACAGTAAATAATAAGTGTTGGTTTTATTACAAATCAAGCCAAAAGCTTTAAGGCACATATGCGGTACCAGTATGCAGTCTGGCCTTGGGAGGTCTGGAACTGAAAGAAAAAAGAGGATTGGTTGGAGATGAAGGCCATGCATACCCTCTAACATTCCCTCTAACAATCTGCTACACTCTCTTCTTATATGCCAAAGGAAAACACAGAACCAGTCCAATGTTCTCTGGAGGCCAAGCCCTATGAAGAAAGGCTGAGGGACTTGGCAATGTTTGGTCTGGAGAAGAGAAGGTTGAGGGGTACATGCTTGCTCTCTTTAAGTATTTGAAGGCGTGTGTCACTTAGAGGAGGGCAGGGAGCTGTTCCTGTTGGCAGCAGAGGATTGGACTCACAATAATGGGTTTAAGTTAAGGGAGGGAAGGTACCAGCTGGATCCTTGGGGGGGGGAATATAGTAAGAGTTGTGCAATAGTGGAATCGGCTGCCTAGGGAGGTGGTGAGCTCCCCCTCATTGGCACTCTTTAAGCAGCATCTGGACAAATACTTGTCAGGGATGCCCTAGGGCTGATCCTGCGTTGAGCAGGGGGTTGGACTAGATGGCCTGAGTGGCCCCTTCCAACTCTGTGATTCTATGATTCTACGATTAATTTGGTGGGTATCCATATGCAGTTAATCACATAAGATTGTGCCATCGCTATCAGCACTAACTGATGTCATTACTCAGTAGCAATTGTAAGTAATTGGCTCTTACTTTGGCCACATCATCACAAGACACGACTCGCTGGAAAAGACAATAATGCTAGTAAAAGATGAAGGCAGTAGGAACAAAGGAAGACCCAACATGAGATGGATTAATTCAATAAAGTAGGCAAAATTCCCAATCAAAATGTTTTCATTTGGTGGAAATTTCATGTCCGATCTAATTACAATCCTGCCAGAATAAAGCAGATAGAGAGATGCACAGGCTCCTAAACCTCAATGGGACACAGTTGGCTGTTTATGAACCCCTGGAGGCTGATCTAATCCTCTGCCGTATTTTTACTTCTGGCATGGTAATCCCTTGCTGCCTATTCCTCTCTGCTATCAGCAGCTCTCCTGAGCATCGGTGATGCTCATGGAAAGGCTGTGCAATTGTAAAGCACAGGGAGGGCTAGATCAGTCCCAAGAAATCTATCTCGTCCTCTGCTATTTCCAAACAGTTGCAGCACAGAATAATATTAATCTCCTCCACCACATTTTTAAGGATAAAGTATTCCCACTGGCAACTGAAATCAATGGGCTTAGACTGAGGTAACTCTGCATAAGATTGCACTGTTAGCTTCCTATCTCCATGACTTGCCTGAAGCACAGAGTGTTTGACCAAGTCCCAGAGGTGAGCAACTGAAAGGGTGTCACCTACTATCCGCAATCAATCTTTGCCTAGAGTGTCAAAAGTGACCTCATTTGGGGGTCAGTCATCATGGTCATCCATTGCTCTCTGTTTGTCAGGGAAAGGAGCGCTTCATGTCCACTATAAAAGGGCCATTGACGAACGCTGGCAATAATTTTCAACTAGGTATATGAGAGAGAGGGAGGAAGGAGGTAGGAGCCTGAGGCAGTGCTTGCTTCAATAGATACTTACAGATTTTTTAAAAGTAGCACAGCTTTAGACTGTGCATTAATGCACTGTGGGATAATGCCCATGCAATATAGTAAGTACCTCTATCATTAGAGTGAGTTGCTGCACTGAATGCCAAAGCTGACCAAGTCACATTTAGGAATTGAAAATGTACATATAGCACATTTAATCTGTCTCTCACATTCAGACTGTTGGGCCAGATCGGCACTACCAGGTTTATACACGGGGGGGGGGGGGGATGAAAAATGTCGGTGGAAAAGAAAGGGGAAATGACAATACAGCTCTATAAATTGCACCAGTTGAGAATAAATGCATTCTTCATGACTGACTATTTATTACTGTATAACAGTCATATATTTGAGGCATGGTAAACAGCAAAGAGATTTTCATCTGATGTTTATATGAAACCGTAGGTGCAGGGTGGACCTGGGCTTTGTTTACCACAAGATATGGGAGAATGTCCAAATAAATGTTATTTTTTATTGGATTCGTAGATTCAGTATCTGCAAGCCTCACACTATCTCTGAGAACGAGAACATGGATTCTTAATAGGATCAGCCACAGTGGCCCAGACCCTATGGACCCCCTTCATTAGGCAGCAACTTCTAGATGTGCAGTCAAAGGCAATTATTTGTTAATTTAATTTATTTACAACATATATTAGCTGCTTTTCTACCTCACAGAACTCAAGGCAGCTTACAATGAACATAAAACAACAGTGATAAAAATACAAAAAAGACCGCAATCTAAATTAATCACATTCAGTCCTAAATAAAACTGTCTTCAAATGCTTCCTAAAGATTTGGCAGCACTGGAAGTTTCTATCAGCATATGGCCAGAGGCTATCCCAGGGTATCTCCACTCTTTCACTGGGTAGTTAAAACCATGCAAGGACACATGTCAGAGAGGATGTGTTTCATGAACTGTTAACATTTCAGGAGAAAGTTCCAGGGCTGGTTAACACTAGGTGTATTCACCTCCACCAGCAGCTTGAAAGTTTGTGGAAAGTTTGTGCCAGTTGCTCTGCCATGAATTTGACTCTGGGCAGCACAAACTGGCTAAAATTCGCTATGAACTTTAGTTTGTGAGCTGGTTCATGACCATCCCTAATGATTGATTCAACTATTCATTGACCTGTGCATGGCTGTTCAACAGGTTGCTTCACTATTTTCTTTCTTAACCATGCAGTACAGTGCAGTTAGCTTTTTCATACATGCACATTTATTTATTTATTTGTTTGTTTGTTTATTTATTTATTAGATTTGTATCCCGCCCTCCCCAGATGGGCTCAGGGCGGCTTCCAACAGTGGCAAATGCCATAACAAAGAGTTAAAACAGTATAAAACAATCAGTAAATAAAGTGCGGTGCTCTAGATATTAACTTATCTCTCCAAGATGGGATCCTTTTATCAACCTAGCCTGACAACATAAGTTCTTGGTCACCTAGGCGTCTTTCCCAGGGCCGGTTCACTTATAGATCTAATCCACCGTCATAGATGGCAACTCGGTGGTGGTACAATGACGGCAGCAGCTCCTATGCAAAGGCCTGGCGGAAGAGCTCCATCTTACAGGCCCTGCGGAACTGTGCCAAGTCCCGCAGGGCCTGGATCTCCTCTGGGAGCTCGTTCCACCAGACAAGAGCCACCGCCGAGAAAGCCCTGGCCCTGGTTGCGGCCAGCTTGATGTCCTTGAGGCCTGGAACCACCAGTAGGTGCTGCGCCTTAGACCGTAGTGCACTTGGGGAAACATATGAGGAAAGGCGGTCCCTTAGGTACGCTGGACCCTGATCATCAAGGGCTTTATAGGTAAGAACCAGCACTTTGAAGTGAATCCAGTATGCTATAGGCAGACAGTGCAGCGCCTTCAGCACAGACTTGATGTGGTCCCATCAACAGCCTGGCCGCCACATTCTGCACCAGCTGCAGCTTCCGGATTTGCAACAAAGGCAGCCCCATGTAGAGAGCATTACAGCAGTCCAGCCTTGAGGTGACCGTCACATGGATCACTGTGGCCAAGTCTTCGCGGTCGAGGAAAGGAACCAACTGCCGTGCCAGCCGGAGATGGTAAAAGGCTGACTTGGCAGTGGCTGCCACCTGGGCCTCCATCGATAAGGAGGAGTCCATTCTCATATAGCCTGATTGAGTTCCACTACACCTCCTGTTTTTGCTGTGTAACTGCTCCATGTGGCAGACAATTGTTTAAGCAGACAATAAATCAGACACAAATGATATAAATCAGTCATAAACTACTGCTATGTGTTACTAAAATTCTACCCTTCAGTGTTCATCTGAGTAGTCCTTAGCAATGCTAATGGCTACCAATGAGTTTGAGTAGGCATGCACAGTCTTACAGAAACCTGAAGCAAACCTGTGTGGCAGGCATTCATAAATATTCGGCATTAAATAAACAGGATGGGTGACTGACACCTCCAGAAATGTTAAATTTAACTATTAAATATATCCATAGAGAAATTCATAGTACCTCTATATATACTGTACTGATGGTAAAAATGAAAAGAAACAGATCAGTAAAGTAGGGGGGTTTATACATCCATTGTTTTCAAGTCTTCATTGCATTGAAAGTGACATTGACTTTGGACTATTGGTAGTGACTGAGCATAAAACAAACACAGACTTTGAGAGGCAAACTGCTGGTGTAAGGTGTACATCCATTACTTCCGAACACCTTCCTCTGAAAGTGCTCTTATCTTACCAGCCATTCCAGAAATACAGAGGATGTGTAGAAATGACCATATACTAAATGACAGCTGACTAGAGAGGTTACACAGTTGTGGTATTTTAAACTTCCAGCCACCTTTTCATTCTTTCTTCACAAGAAAAAGCATGACAATAATACTAACATACTGAAGTGCTCATCTGTGCTTTGAATGATGTGTTTTTAAAGTATAGCGATTACTGTTCTTATATCTGTAGTTTGTTGAGCCACACCCTTCTTCAGTGACATGAGCCTGCAGTGTGATGTGACTGTGAAGAAAGCTAATGCAATCTTAGGATGCATTAACAGAAGCATTGTGTCCAGATCACGGGAGGCATAGGCGTAATCTTCGTGGGGGCGGCGGGGCTTCAGCCCCCGCCAAAATTTTCAGGAAGGTGCTCATCCTTCCCCGGGAGCCACCCTTGCTCCTAGCAAAGGAATGCCTCTGGCCCAGCCCCAGCCCCCCCCCCCCCCGGGAATTGGAAAATACACCCTTGACGGGAGGTGGTAGTTCTCTGTTCTGCTATGGTCAGGCCTCACCTGAAGTACTGTGTCCAATTTTGGGCACCACATTTTAGGAAGGATGTTGACAAGCTTGAGCATGTACAGAAGAGGGCAACCAGGATGGTGAGAGGGTTAGAATCCAAGTCTTATGAGGAAAGGCTGAAAGAGTTGAGTAAGTTTAGGCTGTGAAAGAGAAGGCTTAGAGGGGACATGATTGCAGTCTTAAAATATTTGAAGGGCTGTCATGTAGAAGATGGAGCAAATCCTATCTTGCTCTGGATTGCAAGACTAGATCTAATGGGTGGAAATTACAAGGGAGTCGATACCGGCTAAATATCAGGAGAAACTTCCTAACCATAAGAGTGGTTAAGCAGAGGAACAGACTGCCTCGGGAAGTGGTGGATGCTCCTTTGCTGGACATTTTAAAGAGGAGGCTGGATGACCATCTTTTGGGTATGTTGTAGGGCTATGCTCCTGTGGAGTGCAGGGGGTTGGACTAGATGACCTGCAAGGTCCCTTCCACCTCTAACGTTCTATGATTCTGTGTAGAAGTATTGAAGGTAAAAGAAGAAGGGGATGGCAATGGATGAGATGGTTAGACAGGGTTAGTGATGCAGTGAACATGACATTAAACAAACTCTAGAGCACAATGGAAGACAGGAGGGCCTGGCGTGATGTGGTCCATGGGGTCATGAAGAGTCAGACTTGACTGTGCGACTGAACAACAACAACCACAAAGAAGTATTAGCTGGGGTTGGTCATATTCTTTTCTTCAATGTTATTCTGCCATTTACTTCAAATAAAGGGAGATCACTGAGGCTTGTATAGTATATGAAGCAGTGGTGATTAGATGGGACTCTCTGTAGAGTACTAACTTTAACATTGTGGGACAGCCACTGCATCCATTTACACAACTGAACTTGAACACATGAAGCTGCCTAATACTGAATCACACCACTGGCCTATTCATGTAATTACTGTCTATTCTGACTGGCAGCAGTTCTCCATGATCTCAGGTAGAAGTCTTTCACATCACCTACTTACCTGACCCTTTCAGCTGGAGATTCTGGGATTGAACCTGGAACTGTATGCATGCAAAGCAGAAGCTCTATCAACAACACACTTCCCCTTCCCGTTTCCACGTTGCATGACCCATCAATCACAAGCACAATGGCATGTTGAAGCCATTATGACATGTTGAAGCCATTATGGCACAGCCCAGGGACATGGTAACCACCTGTTGTGATTCTGTATTTGTATCATGTACTGCCTTATCAATCAAGAACCTGAAAAGGTAAGTCAAACAGAGTAGAGGGCCAACAATTAAAACTTAATATATAAATATATAAAAATGCATGTATTTTATTTTATTTTTTATTTATTTAATTTAATTTTATTTATACCCCGCCCTCCCCGCATTGCGGGCTCAGGGCGGCTTACAACAATAGGCACGTAGTGCGATACAACAACAATAAAACAATTTAAAACACTTAATACATGGGCCACGCCCAAGGATCCCACGTGACTCAAACCCTCTCTCCCTATTGCACAACCCCAGGGGAGGTTACTGTGGCCTCCTGATGTTAAAAAAAAACTATTCGAAAGCCTGGCGGAAGAGCTCCGTCTTGCAGGCCCTGCGGAACTGCAGCAGGTCCCGCAGGGCCCTGATCTCCTCTGGGAGCTCATTCCACCAGATAGGAGCCGCCACCGAAAAGGACCTAGCCCTAGTGGCCACAAGCCTGGCCTCTTTCAGGCCTGGGATCGCGAGACGGTGTAGCGACCCCGACCGAAGTGCTCTCTGGGGTCTATGTGGGGTAAGGCGGTCCCTTAGGTATGCTGGACCCTGGCCATGTAGGGCTTTAAAGGTGAGCACCAGCACTTTGAAGCGAATCCGGTATGCTATAGGCAGCCAGTGCAGCGCTTTCAGCACAGGCTGAATATGGTCCCTCCGAGAAAGACCCATCAGCAGCCTGGCTGCAGCATTCTGCACTAGCTGCAGCCTCCGAATCAGCGACAAAGGCAGCCCCATGTAGAGAGCGTTGCAGTAGTCTAGCCTTGAGGTGACCGTCGCGTGGATCACTGTGGCTAGGTCTTCACGGTTGAGAAAGGGGACCAACTGCCGCACCAGCCGAAGATGGTAAAAGGCCGCTTTGGCAGTGGCTGCAACCTGGGCCTCCATCAATAAGGTGGAGTCCAGGAGCACTCCCAAACTCCTGACCTCCGAAGCTGGCACCAATGGCGCCCCATCGAAGGCCGGGAGCAGGAGCCCCAGTCCCACCCCGTTCCGACCCAGACACAGGACCTCCGTCTTCGCCGGGTTCAGCTTCAACCGGCTCAGCCTGAGCCATCCAGACACAGCCTGCAACGCCTGGTGCAGATCTTCTGGAGCGGAATCCGACTGGCCACCCAACATCAGATAGAGCTGGGTGTCATCGGCATATTGATGACACCCAAGCCCATACCTCCGGACTATCTGGGCGAGGGGGCGCATATAGATATTAAATAGCATCGGGGAGAGAACTGCCCCCTGAGGCACACCGCATTCGAGCGGGTACCTCCGGGACCACTGCTCCCCTAATTCTTTATTTGTAAAGAATTCAAAAACATATAGGAGCCCAATTACACCTCATATAAAAATTCCAAATCATACACGTAGGGGCCAATGGACTTGATCTGATGCATTTTGGCCTGTTTAGGCCTTCTTCAGAGGTCAAACACAATAAGGAACAGATTGGCTTATAATCGAAATACAAAACAGAGAATTAGGAATTCAGAGTTACTCCAGACTCTTCTTCTAGTCCGCTGTCTAGTCCAGTCTCCTTCCACTGTTAGGACAAGCAGATCTTCAGGTGTGCTCCACAACAGATGAGGGAGGGTAGACAACAGGGCTGGAGAATGAACAAATAGAAGCAGCCAATGACTGCCTTATTTCTTCTACTGCATTGGGAGAATTAACAGTCTTTGTCTTGTGTTTTGTGTAAGACTGGGCAACCCAGCAGGAGGAGGAGGAGGAGGAGGAGGAGGAGGAGGAGATTGGATTTATACCCCGCCCTTCACTACCCAAAGTTGTCTCAGAGCGGCTTACAAACTCCTTTCCCTTCCCCTCCCTTCACTACCCAAAGTTGTCTCAGAGCGGCTTACAAACTCCTTTCCCTTCCCCTCCCCACAACAGACACCCTGTGAGGTAGGTGGGGCTGAGAGAACTCTTGACAGAAACTGCTCTTTTTCAAGAACAGCTGTGCCAGAGTTATGGCTTGCCCAAGGTCATCCAGCCAGGTGCAAGTGGAGGAGTGGGGAATCAAACCCGATTCTCCAGAATTCGAGTCCACGCACTTAACCACTACACCAAACAAGAGATACAGGTTTATTGGGCTTCCGGTCGAGCTAAGATGGAGGACTGACGCACTTTCGCGATCGTGCGAAGTGGGCGACAGCCGCTTTTGACAGTTTGAGCAGTTTCTAGCCCAACGCATCGCTCCCCAGCGAGGGGGGGGGACAAGCAGGCAGCAGCGCCTAAGAGGGAGTGTGAGATTGGCGTGATTTAGCTTCAGAAGAAGCTGAAACAGGCTTTGATCTCCTCCCACGAAGAAGGCAAGTGCCGAGCAACTCTGCAGCAGCCGTTCGAGCCGGAACACCGGCTTAAATCCTTCACCGAGTGGGCTGAACAGGAAGACGAAACCCTAGAAGGGCAGTAGCCAACAGGAAGAAGCTCGGATCCCTTAAGGTGCAGGACCGGATGTGAGTGTAAGCGAACAGACGGGACCTGCAAAATGGCAAACTGACCTACTCTATACCTAAATACCATCGAGAAGTTGCGCCCGACATTTTGAGGAGGACTTTAATTTAAATTGGCTTTTAAACATCTTTTAGAGGGTCT
>NW_015169204.1:334214-336123 GCF_001447785.1 Gekko japonicus
CCCACGAGCAGTACTGCAAGACAGAAAAAGGTATAAACCTTTGGCTGATAAACTGAAAGCTCTAAACATCAGATACAGATGGGAAATCCCACAAGGATTATCCTTTACCTATAAAGGTGGGAGGATCCAGATCAAGTCGGTGACGGATTTTTATAAATTTAAGGCGGACAATTTAGACGTCTTTGGAGAACTTTAAATTAAAATTCGCAATGGATTACAAATTGTTGTCATGGAATGTGAATGGATTAAATTCACCAAATAAGAGGAAAAGAATCAATCATTGGATACAAAAACAAAATTGTAACGTGATTTGCTTGCAAGAAACTCATATTAGAAATTATGATGCTAAATATTTAAAAAATGTTAAATTTGGACTGGAATTTTATTCTTCGGCCTCAAACAAGAAAAAAGGAGTGGTGACATATGTGAAAAAGGACTTACAACCTAAAGAGATTTTTAAAGACTTGGAGGGAAGATATTTGGGTGTGGAAGTTATGATACAGCAGAAAAAGACACTGGTGATTAATTTAAAAGACACTTGTGATTAATTTATACGCACCCAATGGAGCAAAAGAAATTTTTTTAAGGATTTAACTGAACACCTACAAAAACAAATTTATGATCAAGTCATTATGGCCGGAGACTTTAATGGAACTGTAGATCGTTTGGACAAACAACCACAAAAAGGCAACGAAAACAGTGGAAGATTGCCAAGGAATTTTTTTGAAATAGTCAAACAGGAAAAGCTGGAAGATGTTTGGAGGAAATGGAACCCGACACAGAAAGACTTTACTTTTTATTCCAATAGACATTGCTCTTTTTCCAGAATTGATATGATTTGGATGTCTGAAGAATTGTCAATGAAAATGGATCTCTATAGAAAATAATAAATCCTTCCTTTGGAGAATAAATGAAGACTTGTTGGATAAAAAAGAGGTAACTGAAATCCTGAAGGAAGAAACAAAGCAATTTTTCCATCAAAATTTAAATAAAGAGACCCCAATACAGGTTGTGTGGGATGCCTACAAAGCTGTGATGAGAGGGATTCTCATCTCGCAAAACGTGAAGCAAAAAAAGCAAAAACTTCAAAAACAAGCTGAAGTGTTGGAAAAAATATCCCAAAAAGAAAAAGAATTAAAAAAGAAACCTGGGAAAAAGAAAATTATTAAAGAATTACAGTTGCTGAGAGAATAACTGAATGAAACGTTGAATCAGGAACTCTATTGGAATTTAAAGAAGTTACAACAAAAATCCTTTGAAGGAGCAAACAAACCGGGAAAATATCTAACTTGGCAACTTAAGGCTAGAAAAGAAAGAAGAATGATAACCAAAATAATAGAAGAAGGAAAAGAATTCGTTGACCCTAATGGTATAAAAAGAAGTTTCTTCAAGTACTATGCTAAATTATTCCAAGCGACTAGAACTGATCTTGAGAAGATTAAAACATATTTGGAGGAGATACCACTATCTAAAATAAGCAGTGAATTTAAGGACTTATTAAATGGACAAATTCAAAAAGAGGAAGTGTTGAAGGCAATCGAGGAGGCGAAGTTGGGGATGGCGCCAGGGCCGGACGGATTTACTGCAAAGTTTTATAAAAAAATGAAAGAAGAAGTTGTTCCGGCCATGGAAGCTTTATCCAACGAAATACGAGAGAACAAGAAGGTGCCGGATTCACGGAAGGAGGCAATTATTTCACTGATACCAAAGGAAGGACAAGACTTAACGAGTGTGAAGAACTATAGGCCAATCTCTCTTTTGAACAATGATTATAAGATTTTTGCAAAAATTATTGCAGAAAGGGTGAAAAACTATCTACAAACTGTGATATCAGAGGACCAAGCTGGTTTTTTACCAAAAAGACAGATTCGAGACAATGTAAGAATAGTAATGAGAAACACCCAGAAAA
>NW_015169204.1:336259-336533 GCF_001447785.1 Gekko japonicus
AATTAGAAAATTGATCGAAACTATCTACTCCGAAAAAAGAGCAAAATTGAATGTAAATAAAGAACTGACTGATAACTTCAAGGTACAAAAAGGTACAAGGCAAGGATGTCCTTTGTCACCATTATTATTCATCTGGGTATTGGAGATACTTTTACAAAAAATACAACAAGATCAAGAGATAAAGGGATTGACACATAAGGGATTTAAATATAAATATCGTGCATTTGCAGATGATGTAATGTTTATTGTGGAAAACCCGACAGAAGAGTTACCG
>NW_015169204.1:337508-339738 GCF_001447785.1 Gekko japonicus
CAGAATATGTCAAACAAATGTTGGAAATGCAAGAGTCATGAAGGCTCATTTTACCATATGTGGTGGACTTGCGAGAAAGCTGTAGACTATTGGACAAAGGTCCACAAAGAAATGCAAAAAATACTGAAATGCTCTTTCAAAAAGATGCCAGAAATTCTGCTTTTGGGACTGAAAATGGAAGAAGTCAATACGACTAAAAAGACTTTATTCTGGTACTTAATTACAACAGCGAGAATGATTTATGCACAATTTTGGAAAACAGAGAAAGTGCCAGAAATTGAAGACTGGATACAAAAAGTTCTGTTCATGGCAGAAATGGACAAAATTACGAAAAGGTTGAATAACAAAGAGGATGACTTTTTTTTCAAGAATGGAGTGACTTTAAAACATATCTGGAAAAGAACTGGGATGTGAAACAAAATTTAATATGTTTAGATCAATATTAAGTCAAATGATGTTATCTTGAGATTGTAATGATAAGAAAATGATATAATTGATGATGTAAAGTAACGTGGAGTAGGGGGGGAAGCATTGCGGGAAGCCACCGGAGGGAGGGGAGGAAATGGGAATGGGGTAGACAATGGAAAAGATGAAATGATTTAATTATAAATGTTGAATTCCTAAGAAAATAAAAATTTGTTTACCAGAAGAGATACAGGTTTATTCTCTTCCTTATTCTGTAAAAGTAAAGGTTTCCCTTGCTCGAAAGCAAGTCGAATCCAACTCTAGGGGGTGGTGCTCATCTCCATTTCCAAGCCAAAGAGCCAGCGCTATCCGGAGACTTCTCCATGGTCATGTGACTGGCATGACTAGACGCCAAGAACACTGTTACCTTCTCACCGAAGCGGTACCTACTTGCAATTTCTTGCTTTCGAACTGCTAGGTTGGCAGGAGCTCCTTATTCTGACAGACTCCCAAATTATCTTTTGGTAAGAACTGTCTGACTTCAGTGGGGTTCCATGAAATAGAAATGTGTTCTAGACCAAAAGGTCTCTTCCTTTTTTTTTTTTTTACTGTGTAAAAAGACAACAATAATGTGTGTTTGCGTTTTTAAAAAAGGGTGAGAATCTGTTCTTTTGTGCTTTTGAACTGAACTGGCTCTATGATGAGTATCTTGCTATTCTGATTTCTAATATATGCCACACAAATGTGACCTTAATATGTACCCAGTGAACACAGCTGGGAATTCAGTTCAAGACAAGTCTCTCAGGTGTCTCATTGTGCTGTTCATGATAAAGGTAATCCTGCATTGGGCAATGTCTTCACTAGTTTAGAATCTAATTGTTTGCAGCCTCAGCCACCTGGCAAAATGTGGCAAAGCTATTTTAGCTACATTGTCAAAACATCCCTAGTACAGAAGAGACATCAAATGCTCACATATTAACTTTTATTCCTGAATTGCACAAGGTATAAACAAGCAAAGAATTACTTAGATTGCCTTATTGTTCACCTTTTCAGTGACACTTTGTGTGTGTGGAAAATTTCTTTTCTCCAGAACTACCTGTAATCCACAAATTCTCACACCCATGCAATGTAGGCCACAATTCTCTTCATTATACAGAGATGGATCATCTCTTCTACAGCAAATACACTGGTCTGGCTATTATGGCCTTTCCAGAAATTCCCCACTAGCATAACAATCCTTAAAGTTCTTTGAAAGGAAACGTAGACAGTTCAACCAGCTGAAGTTTGCAGTATAGACAGGACTGAGTCATTCTTCCAAGGCAGGCCAGAAAAGGCCCCAATTCTCAAAACTGTTTCCCAATGGCAGTCATTGTTATATAATTGTAATTTGCAGCTATGTTGCAATATGATGACAAGCCCATCTTGTGAAGTCAGACAGTGTGTGCATGGATTGGCTTTTGATGACTGAAGTTAATGTTGAGTTAATGCTGAAGGCTGAATCCAGGACCTTCAAGCCCAAGTCTACCCTTTCTCACAATACAAGAACTCATGGACACTCAATGAAATTGCTGAGCGGATAAAAGGAAATACTTCTTCACCCAAAGAGTAATTAACACATGGAATTCACTGCCACAGGAGGTGGCGGCGGCTACAAGCATGGATGGCTTCAAAAGGGAATTAGATAAGCACAAGAAAGGGGACCCGCAATACTCACCGGGGGGGGGGGAAGAAGACCTGCAGAAGCAGCAGGTAAGCCTCCCCCCCATTCCCGGAGACCGGCGGTGCAGCCTGAGCAGCTGCTAGCCACCACGTTTTCCGATCCCCC
>NW_015169204.1:340002-368567 GCF_001447785.1 Gekko japonicus
CCCCCGACTTGGGTCCTGCCGATCTCCTTCCCCCACCCACCCCGGCTCCGGCAGCAAGGCCTGAGTCCCTTCCAGCCACCGGCCCACCAGTTCCCAGAGCATTCTCTGCGCATGTGCATGGAACACTCTTTTAATTTTTACTTTTTAGGTAACTTAAATATTTTTTCCAACTGTTCATATTTTTCTGCAAACCTGGGCATTGATTGCCCCACGTGCGCAGGAAAATCTCCCTGTGCCCCCGATGTCCGCACACAGGGGGCAGCTTTGCTATTAGATATATAGATATGGAGCAGAGGTCCACCAGTGGCTATTATCCACAAGGTATAGATAGGGGTTCTGGGGCAAGTGATGCTCTGTCATCTTGGTGCTTGGGGGAGGGGTCAACAGTGGGAGGGCTTCTAATGTCCTGGCCCCACTGATGGCACTGGTATTTCTGGCCACTGTGTGACACAGAGTGTTGGACTGGATAGGCCTTTGGCCTGATCCAACACTGGCGTCTCTTATGTTCTTATGGTACCACATAAACTACATATAGAGCCTGTTCTTATGAATTTATACTAAGAAATCAGTGACTTATTCTTAAGTGTGCATATGATTACAACATTAGCTCCATGAGTATAAATGATTTAAATCAATGCTTACCATTTTAATCTGTTTACAGATTGCAAGCCTTTACCTGGATAGTCCAGGCTAACCCGATCCCGTCAGATCTTGGAAGATAAGCAGGGTTGACCCTGGGTAGTATTTGGATGGGCAACCATCAAAGAATACCAGGGTTGCAACACAGAGGCAGGCAATGGCAAATAGAGTTGCCAGATTTTACCTGGCATCCGGTGGTGGTGGGGGCTCCTGTGTCCCTCCTGTGATCTTGTGTTGTGCAGACAAAGTGCGCACAGTGTGATGACATCACCCAGAAGTGACATCATGGTGTTGACGACATTGGGGGGTGACACTCTAGTTTTTGCCTTCAAAACCATAGAATTTGCCCCAAAACTAGAGTGTCACCCCCAGTGTCAGCGACACAATGATGTCGCTTCTGCGTGATGTCATGGCATTAGCAATGTCCCCATATGGGGGTGGGGCTTCCCCTGCTGACCAGCTGGCTGGCAGTAGTTCAATGCCCTGAAAAGTGGGGGAACCCCCACTGGGTCCTGGGGGCTGGGAACTCTAATGGCAAACCACCTCTGAAATCTCTTGCCTTGAAAACCCTATAGCGTTGCCATAAATCAGCTGTGACTTGACAGCAAAAACAACAACAAACAGATTGCAACTTCAGATTTTGGTTTGCAAAAGCTGAGTTTACAGAGTAATTGTTTTTCATGTGGATATTGGCCTCTTTAATTACACGTGCCACAAAGCTGCACTGCCAAGATCCATGGGTGCCAAATTATACAGTCTTAAACTTAAGGTATTCTTTATTCTCTCTATCCCTTCATTATAAGGGCATTTCAGTAATGGTAGTGCTTCAAAACATACACAGAGCATACGGTGGATGAGTGAGGGATGGAAATGAACAGCACACATGGCTCTGGAACTAGAGTTTCACAATATTTCATTACAAAGAATATTGTCATGATGCCATTTACATTCATGACTGAGCATGGGGAAGGGGGAGCTCTTGAGTGACTTATCTCTCCATCTTCTTGAACAAAGATTAATGTCAGAAATGATCAGGAATCATGTATTATATACATACACAATGTATATTATTTTAATCTTCCATGTTCTCCTGGAATTAAAAAAAGTACTTTGCTGGTTACAGGGAATAGGTGAGTTTGAATGCTGTCAGATTTTGAATATACAATTTGACAAGTTATTTCACTGGGGTGGGAGGGATAACCATAGATAGATAAAAAAAATTGTTTAAATGAGTGATGGAAGAAAAATAGAATCGGATGATTTCCCCACATATAGACAGTCATACATCATGCAGTGTATATACAGATTGATCTTAGTCCTCATCCATTATATTTGATAATAATTTGACCTGGAGGGATGCTTTTTTCCATAGTTAGAATCTGCAACATTTGGGAAGCAAAATTCATACTGCAAACATGAAGGGTTTTTTGTTTATTGTGCCTTGGTTAGAATAATAGAATAATATGATTTTAACCAAAGCACAATAAACAAAAAATGAATTAAAGCAATGTGAGATATCTGATGGTCACAAAAATCTTGTGTATGCATCTCCAGTCTACTGGACGCACAAATTTGCTCTCTGTACCAAATGAGAAGAGATTCAAGTGACGCCCTCACCCCAGACACACAGACACATGACATGTCCCAAACTTGAGGTGCTACATAAACACATCTATTGGAAACTAATACACAGGTACCTATCGGGGTGCCGCCTATTAATCTTCTGGGTTCCTGTGTGCTTTTAACTGCTGCACAACAGGCAGAAGTTGCCTTGATGCAGCTGTTCCAGGTATGGGTGCTACAGTAATGTGGAAAACTTCATTAGTACATAGTGCTAAAGTCACAAGAAAATGGGCATTAAAATATGGCATCATCTACTTGTCACAGCTATGCTGCCCTCCCCCCCCCCCACAACACCTTCTGAGGGGAAATACAGCGAAGATTGTTTATTGTGGATTAGATATTCCCTGGTAGAAATGGACATTAACCAGGAAAATCAAGGTTTGTTGCTGCTTGTGCAGCTGCACAAACGATGAACCTTTATGAGCCTTCCTGTTTACCTGATTCATTTTGTGAGGTTCATGATATGGCAGAATGGTCCCCCTGTGGGCTAGAGATGCCAAACTCGCAGTGAATCTTCAGCTCTACCTGCCCTCCAAGTTTGGTGAGGATTGGATTTAGGGGAGGCAAGTTATATCCCCCTAAAACAGGTGCCCCCAGGAAAGTGCTCTCTGGGAAATCACAGTCACAGGTTCAGGAATGTGTTGAATGCCCCCCCCTGCAAGCTAGAGGCATCAAACTTGCAGTGAACCTCCCCAAGGTGCCCCTCTACCTGTCCTCCAAGTTTGGTGAGGATTAGATTTGGGGGGTGGAGGAGCAACTCCCCAAAGCAGGTCCCCCCAGGAAAGTGTTTTCTGGGGAAATCACAGTCACAGGTTCAGGAGTGTATAGAACAGAGGCATCAAATTTGCAGCAGACCTCCCTGGGATGCCCCCCCCCCAAAAAAAAACAGAATGGAAGGTCTCTTATTGGTGGCCAGTGCTGCCTGTCAAGCTTTGGAGGGCCACTATTGGTACTTCCAGGGCTGCAGAAGTCCATCTCCCCCATTGCTTTGACAATCACAATTCATCTGCACCAGCATGTCTGCTGTGGATGCCACAGGGAGGTAGAGTGGTAAAGATGTAGATTCCCCTCCACATTTTCTGTATCTGCTTTTGAATTAGGTTATTGACATTTGTTCTGATTGTGTCTGCCCTTGAAGACAAAATATGGATGCTTATTTTCTTTGTTTTCTAGTGTATGTTGCTATGAAGCCATTACAACGAAGAAAAGGTGGGCCATACCAAGCCTGAAGCCTGTTCAAACTGTGAGGAATTTCAGACAGACAATATAATTCGGAAGAGGAACGGTTCCCAAATGGTTTCTGGTCTGTCATTTCAGACAGAACCGTTTTAGAACCAGTTCCCTCCCAGAATATATTTGTAATTTCACACACAAACGCTTCTGTCCCGTTTAGGAAACGGGGCTGAAGCGTTTTATCTTTCAACCGCTTCCAAGTAGTCTTCAGTTTCCTCTCCCAGTTCCGATGCGCTTTTTCCCACCGTTTTTCGCCCGGGCAGGCAATCTCCGGGTTTTTTTTGGGGGGGGAACGTTTGCTTTATAGCGCTATAATGCTATAACGGTATTATGCAACAGCATTATATCAACCCCATTGGAATGCCTGGAGTGTTGTGTTATAGCGCTATAGCGCTATAGCACCCTAAAGCGAACGTTAAAAAAAAAGCCAGAGTTTGCTCGTGTGGGCGAAAAACGGTGGGGGAAAAGCGGTGCAGTCTGAAATGGCAAACTGCTTCAGATCCAGCTCTTTACTGGAAGGGGAAAGCCATGTGTGAAATGGCAGCCCTATACCGGTTTACTCCACGACGGATCAAAAACGGCTTCAAAACAGGTTAAAAAGGGTAATGTGAAACACTGTTGTTGTGAGGAGTGTCCAAACTATAATAGTTTACAAATCCCCCTGATGAAGAACATGTGAAACATGTAGGGGTCTCAGAATAAATTAAAATGAATTCTCCCACTGTATCAATAATCTCTCTCTTTTTTAAATTCTTAAGCTGTTACACCAGTTATCTATATGCTTCTGGGCTTCATTCCAGATTCTTACCTGCAAAGCCTAGTACAACCTGGGCCCTACATAGCTGAAGGATGGCCCTACATGACTGCAACTGCTAGCTGTGCCCCTTGCAGCAAATTTTGCTTGTGGCCAGCCCCTTCCCATATGAGGGTATGTAGTTCATGGTTTGCTCTCAACCATTTTCAGTTATGGCCCCAACTATGTGGAATTGCCTTCCTCAAGAGGGGAGAAAGGCATAGAGTTGCCAGGTCCCTACCTTTTTCCGGTGGGGAGGGGAGAAGCTCTCCTCCCAGGATCTTCTGGCACATGTGTGTAGTGCATGCACCATGATGACATCATCCAGAAGTGACATCATTGCGCTAGGCATGTCACCAGGGGGATGCTCTAGCATTCAGCTAGAAACTGTGATATAGTTTTCAGGCTGGATGCTAGAGTGTCCCCTCGGTGATGTGCCCGGTGCAATGATGTCAGCTCTGGGTGATGTCATTGCACCGGGCACGTCAGCCCGGTCTAGGCACTTTGGGGGTGGGGTTCCCCCACTGGCCAGATCCAGACTGGCAGATTGGGGCCCTTAAAGTGGGAAATCCCCCACCCCCTGGGGATCTGGCAGCCCTAGAAAGACACCTTCATTGTCAGTTTTTAGGCAACCCTATGAATTAATGTCCTTCAAAACATCCCATTGTTAACAGCCTTGCTCAGGTCTGGCAAACTGAGAGGCATGGTTTCCTCGGCTGGGTCAGCCCATCTCATGTTGAGTCTTCTTCCTCTTTTCCTGCTGCCTGCAACTTTTCCTAGTACTATTGTCTTTTCCAGCAACTTTTATCCCTGCAGGATAGCCTGAATAATACAACAAACAGCAGGTGGATACTTGCAACACACAGCAAATACAAAATGGGGCTGCAGGACCTCAAGGCATGATCCTTGGTATGAAATGAGAAATGTTACATAGAGTATTCCTATTTTCCTTGCTGAAATGTTGAATAGTATGTATAAACACATGCATACACTACCTCCTCCCTTTTATCAATTCTGCAGATCATCCACCAACCCCAATGTATTTTTGTTCAGATTTTGTTTGTCTGCTCCAGCTTGGAGACTCAGAGCAGGCTATAGCATGCCATGAACCAAATCTTACAAACATAAAACCTGCTGGGAAGGCAGCCGTGCTGTCACTCTACCCTTCTCACTCTCCTATTGTCAGGTTTATCTGCTACACACACAAAACTGCCTTGTGGTAGTTTATTTTTCTTTTTCTTTGGCACACAAAGATTAACCCCATAAAGTTCTGGACTCCTTTGGATTGAGGGACATTCTATGTATATAGCCTAGGAAGAATACAATTTTATCACGTGATCTTGCATTGTGTCACATGGCTGATACCTGTGCCCCCGCAGATTTAGATTTATAAGCATTAGACGCTTGGCTGGATGGTGGCCAAAGTCTTACATTTACAGGAAAGGCCCACTTGGATTCTCCAGGACAGCATCATTGTTTCCTGCAAGCACACAGACAGACTTAATAGTTTGATGCAGAAATTAAATTGGTCAGGATAATAGATTATCCTTCTGACTCTGCATTTCATGTTAATGCAATAGGCTTCTAGCCAGATCACACATCCTTTATAAAGTGAGTAATATTTGCAGAGTCATAACTAGTACACTTTTCTGTGTACACAGATAAACACTGACCCTTTTTCACACTGCAATGAGGTAGGAGTTAAAGAGACAGCAAGGGCATTGACATGTCTGGGTGCTTTCAGGCATAACTGTCATCACCTACACAGCAAGATAAACATGCCACATGTGATTAATTATCCTGATTTTTTCCACTACCTGGCAGGTATGCATTGTTTTCTTAAGTAGAAACCAAAAGGAGGTCCTCCCTACAGACTGCTGGAATTCACACCACAGTCAGTCCTAACTGTTTAGCTGATAAAGATAGTACCACAAGATCTGATCCAGAAATAACTTTTTTTGTGTGGGGGGGATAAGCATGCTGCAGTGGGAATAACCATGCTAGAAAGGACCAGGAAATTAACCCAGTTCAGTCATAATGATTTTTGTGCTCCAACCTTCCATAATGAGAGATTTTACTACTCAGAATCCTCTCAATGTACACGATTAGAGTTATGTGTAAACAGGACAACACACATATTTTCTGTCATGGGCTGGGTTGCCACTCAAAAGGAGTTAGGCCTGCCAAATCTCACCAAATCGCAGCGGGGGATCTGCATGTCTTCACAGAATCCTTGCTGCGGGGATGGCGAGACACGTTGCACCGCCATCACCAGGACATGACGCTATGCGTTGCTCTGGCAACGGGGCTGTTTGGAGCCCTGTTGCCAGAGCGACGCGTAGCGTCAGATCCTGGCGACAGCGGGTGCAATGCATCTCGCTGTCCCTGCGGCAAGGATTCTGTGAAGAGCTACGATCCCCCGCTGCGACTTGGCAACTCTAAAAGGAGTCCAGAACAGACCAAGATCAGGAGCCAAGAAGACAGTGCAAAGTCCAAATCCAAGCCGGGGTCAAGAGCCAGAAACACAGAAGTCCAAAATCACTAACCAGAAGCGTAGTCCAAAGCCAAGCAGGAGTCAGGAGCCAGGAACACAGAGCCAAGCCCAAAGCAAGAGGGTCCGAAGGTCTGGGTATAAGAGCCGAGCCAAAGTGGATGCAAACTGACTTGTTGCTTCCACAAAGAGTACTATCCAGAGTGTGGAGTTAAATGCTGTTACCAATTAGCCAGCTGCTCGATCAGGCTCCTGTTACAACTCTGGTTTAGCTGAGCGTCTCCCCTGTAGCTTGGCCTCTCTTCACCTGGTTGCTAAATTTTGCCACAGTCGCTCCCTTAAACAAGTCACATGTGGGGGTGAGTCAGGAGGACTTTCAGCTTGCAGTTCTTCCTTCTTATCTGAGCCAGGTGTGAAGACTGCTGTTACAGGCACTTGCCAGCTATCCTCCTCTGCTGCTTCAGCTAGCTCACACTAGCTAGCTCACACTAACTCAGCTTAGAGGGAACACTGGTTGATACTGCAGAAGTTGTCATGTGATTTGACAACAGCTGCTAGAAATTTTGCCACAGAGTAGTTTGTTTGTCTTCGTCTCTAAGTAACCAGGACAGACCCGTAGCCCATATTTTTTAAGTCAGGGGGTATTTAAATTTCTTAGGGGGCACTGGCTAATAGAATTTAAAAAGTAATTTAATTAAGTTTCTGGGGAAAATAGAGACGTGCTGTCTGGCTCCACATGGCCACCGTAGCTGGCCCTTCATGCCAGAAAGCTGTGCAGGAATTCCTGGCTCCTTCCCTGCACCTGCTACTGCTCAGCAGCCCTGGGCTGGATGGGAAGTTGTGGGGCCTTTCCAGTAAATCAGGGGGCCTAGCCCTGAGATACCCCACTGTAGCTACAGGCCTGTATCAGGATGATTTTGCTTCTGGGGAGGAACTCCTGATTAAATAAAGAGGAGATCAGTTCATCTCTTAGAGCTGAAGATTTGGGACAATCAAGCAAAATGTGATCCACAGAGTCAATTTTACTGCTGCTGTAATTACAGAGTCAATCTGAGTATGAAATCCCATTAAATCGTCCCAACATCACAGCTGAAGGTAGGATATTCAGGCGCGCTAGCATGAATGCCATTCTACACTTTGGAAGAATTGTCTCAGGAAGTAGTTTGGCATTGTTGTTGTTGGAGTCTGAAAGCCTGCTGAAAAGGTTGAGCACACTTTGCAGGGTCTAAAGGGGCAAAAACAGACCATCTTCACATGTACCCTGGTGTGGTCAAAATGGGTGATGACAAAACAAGAAAAGATATGTTGGAGTCATGGGGGATAGTTCAATAAAAATATCAACTTTAGTGTCTGTTGATGTTGAGAAAGACAAATTCCAAGCAAAGGGTTATTTAGAAAGCAACTGACACTGAGGTGACCATAGGGTTGCCAAGTGTATTCTTCGCCGGGAGCAGGGGGCTCTCGGCTGGCGGCCAGTGCGTGCACGCGCACGTCACCTGGAAGTGACGGGAGGATGCCAGGCACACTGGGGGCGGGACCACGGCCATACAAGGGAAAACCATAGAGTTTTCCCTTGTATGGCCGTGGCCCCGCCCCCAGCATGCCCGGCGTGCCCACATCACTTCCTGGTGATGCGCACGCAGGGGTGGGGTTCCCCCCGGGGCCTGATTCTGTGGCATCAGAAATCGGGCCTCCAAAGCGGGGGTTTACCCGCCCCCCGCCCCCACTTGGCAGCCCTAGGTGACCATAATGCTTTTTACATAAACCATGAGGCAGCATTTGTACTAGTGTTGCTGTATACAGTTCTGGGTGCCTCATCTCCAAAGGATATTGTAGAACTGGACAAAAGTCAGAAAAGGGAAACCAGTGATCAAAGGGATTAGACAATTTCATGGAGGTTGGGTCCAGGGGTCATTTCCTGCATGAGCGCACCGGAGCAGGGCTCGGCAATAAGGGTGGGCACATGCAACAAGCCCCGCCCCCTGCTCCCAGCAGCCCGCAGTCAGGCCACGAGGAGCAAGAAGCAGCCAGGTTTGTTGCAGAGCCCCCCCTGGCCCACCTTCAGGTACATGCTCTCCCTCCTCTGTGAGGGCAGATCTGCATGTCCCCCCCCCCATAGCTAGCAATCCAAAACAGTCCAGTGGAGCCTGAGTGGTGGGTGTCGCCTTTTGACACACTTCCGGTGATGTCAGGGTGTCTGGCATATGCTAATAAGTTATGCTAACGAGCTCCTGCACCTCTTTTTCTATGAAATGACCCCTGGTTGGGTCTATGAACAACAATCAGCTGTGAGAGCTAAGTGGAACTTCCATTTTCAGACACAGTATGTCAGTTTCATGGAAGGGGACAAGGGAAGAGTAAATGACTCTTGCCTTCATTCCTTACTTGCAGACCTCCTGGTGGCATTTGCTTAGCTACTGAGACAAACAGGATGCTGGAATAAAATAATCAAGGATTTGATGGGGCAAGGGTCTTCTTATGTTCACATGATGTGATTTGTGCCTCTAAAGAATGAAACATGGAGCCAGCCTAGAAGGCATGGGTGACACCTCAGGGCCTATTCAATGCCTTTCATTTCCCGACATTCCAGATAGCATATCATGCTGATTGGTACCCTAGCAAGTGACAAATTGCATTTTCTCAGCGATGAAAATCTTACTATAGGAATCCAAAGGAAAAGGATTTCTTTGTAGCAGAATTTCTCCCTTGAGGAAAGGCATTTGGATCCCTCCCCAGTGGCTCAAGTGGTTAAGGCTGAACTGCAGGCTGTGGAAGGTCAGTAGTTCAGCGGTTCAAGACCCGGGTGCCGCAAGACAGGGTGAGCTCCTGTCTCTAGTTCCAGCTCCTGCCAACCTAGCAGTTCGAAAGCAAGACATTGCTAGTAGATAAATAGGTACCACTTCGGTGGGAAGGTAACAGCGTTCCGTGCACCTTGGTGTTTAGTCATGCCGGCCACATGACCACAGAAACGTCTTCGGACAGCGCTGGCTCTTCGGCTTTGAAACGGAGATGAGCACCGCAACCCTAGAGTCGGATTCGACTGGCTTTCGAGCAAGGGAACCTTTACCTTTACCTGTAAATGTGTTTTTAGTGTTTATGGTTACTGTATGCTCAGGTCTCTACTTTTCAAGCACCCAATACATAAACGTTTTCTTATGATGAGAGTATGGGGTTAGTGTACTGAAACTCCTCTTGCTTTAGGATTCCCTTTTTGAGTTCTTAGGAATATTTAAGGGATGAGAAGCAAATAGAAGGCCTCTAACGATTTCCTTGCTTCCTTCCTTGCAAAGCAATACTATGACTCAGTTTCCAAATGGTAGGAGACAGGCTTCCCCCCCCCCCCTTCCTTCTAGTTAATGGGAATTTCTCCATCAGGAGGGGTTAGAGGCTGTGACCACTTTTCCCATGTGAAATTAATTGCACTCCAGAGGTCAGAAGGTTATGGGCAGGCTCATTATGACAAATGATTTCTGTTTGAGTAAGACCTTTGGGGTCATTTCAGATTTTCCCCTAAATTTTGTAATTGTGTCTGCCTGAGGCCTTAAGCAAACAAAAACATGTGGAACAGAGGCTGCTTGGAGATTAAGAGAAGAGAAGCAAAGTGGCCTATCCTGGTAAAACAGGTTGAGGCAGTAGTTAAGGGCAGGGGTGGGGAGAACATTTGATGAGAAGGACTGACCTGCAGAGAGGCTTACTTTTAGTAGAGAACAACTAGTAATTTCTGCTGAGGAGCTTTCACTCTCTGACACTGACACACACGGGGGGGGGGGGGGGAGATCAGCACATTTCTCACAAGTGCTTCTGTGTCCTGTGCCAAATCAAACCATATTGTGCCACAAGCTGTTTGGCAGAGAAGTCGTGCTTTCTCAGTGAAAAGTACGGGGTTCGATACATGGAGAGGGATGCTACAAGGGGCCTCCGGTGTCCTTACATCTCGACCCCAAGGCGGCCCCCATCTGCATGCGATTCTGCATGTGATTCCACAATACTCAGACAATATAGTGTCTTGTGAATGAAGAAACTGTCCTCACTCAAAAACCGATAAATATATTGTTGTGTGAGAGCTGTTACTACATCAGATGCATGAAGTAGCCTACACAAGAATGCCCTACAAAATTTGTTATTCTTCAAGGTGTCTTCTTCCTCTTCCTCTTCCTCTTCCTCTTCCTCTCTCTCCTCCTCCTAACAAGAGCTGCATCAGAGCATATTTGGAGACAGAAACATAAACTAGGTTTATACTCGTTCTGTTCCCCTAAAAAATTCACGGGAATTGTAGCTAAGTGAGGGTGCGATCCCTAGCTTCCTCCACATTATAATTCTCAAGAGTTCCCTGGGTAGAATAGATAGTTTAGATATCACTTTGGGGAACTGAATAGTATATAGTTTAGATATTTCTTTGAGGGAATCTATTGAGATAGAGTGTATTCTTGGGTAGGCTTCTGCAGCAGGCCACGGATGATGGCGTTTGCTTGACAACTAAATGTTTTTTACAGACACAAACATGCCTAAACGGGTTTCAGTAATGCCAACCCTGTAAAGTCCTCAATCCCAGCAAGCTTCCATGGCATAATCTGGGCCTCCCAGGTCCTAGTCCAGCCACCGCCTCACACTGGTAGAGGAGGAGGAGGAGGAGGAGGAGGAGGAGGAGGAGGAGGAGGAGGAGGAGATTGGATTTATACCCCACCCTTCACTACCCAAAGACGTCCCAGAGTGGCTTACAATCACTCCCCCCCACACAACAGACACCCGTTGAGGTAGGTGGGGCTGAGAGAGCTCTGAGAGAACTGCCCTTGAGAGGACAGCTCTGAAAGAATTTATGATGGACCCAACGGCACACCAGCAGCGGCATGTGGAGGAGTGGGGAATCAAACCTGGTTCTCCCAGATTAGAGTCCGCGCTCCTAATCACTACACCAAACTACACCTAACTGGTTATGACTATGAGATCAGGACAATGGTTTTTGAGTTTGGGACATGGATATATCAATGTGAGATTGAAATAATAGACAAGACAACATGATTGCTATCAATATCTGCTTTCACTTTAAAAGCATAGATACATCATTGTAAATGTTGAATGGGGTTCCTAGCTGGAAACATTCCAAGAGAAGATCTGTACTGTAGTTCTGGTGTTGGGAATCTTTCACTTTTCTGAGCTTTGCCAGTCATACACCTGAACTGTGTGCACTTTGTGAGAGCATATAATCTCTGCTATTTTTCATAGGTTGCTGTTTTAAGTATTTTTTAAAATCCCAGTATTGAAAGATTAATGAAAATGAACAGTGAAATGACAAGAATCCTAATTTTCTTTTTAATTTTAATTCTTGTATTTATAAGAAGGAAGTCTGAAGGGGAAAAAAGATGATCATCTAATGACCAATAAGTTTTAGAAACCCAAGCAAGCAGTCTGGTTTGATATCCCTTGAATCATAAACTGATGGCATGACTTTGAGGGTTCTGGCTCATGACTTTGGAACATTTGAGGACTGGCAATCCTGGTTCTGTGGCTTTTGGCAGTCTAGAGCTGCTGGAAAAGCAGGTCAACCACCAACAAATTTCTGCCAAGAAGAACATAGATTCATGGCAGATTATGGCTGATCTTTAGCTGAACATGGTTTCTGGTCTCTTTTGGGAAACAAAGTCCAATATCAAAACTCTGATCTAGAAAACCGTATACGTACTAGGAAACTGCATGCCTATGCCTATGGCTGTGTTGTGGACACACAATAGTATGTATCATACACACGTTATTGAATGTTACTGTTAGTAGGCACAGGCAGGCAAGCCAGACATGTTCAGGTGCTCACACAAAGTCCAGAGTTCATTTCCAGAAGTCCACAAGCCAAAAAATGCACAAACCAGAGGATCAGTACCAGAATGGGTGAAGCAGAGAGCACAGTCAGGAGGTCCAAGGGTCACCCACAAGCCAAAGAGTAACAAAGCCAGAGTCCCAAATCGGTCACACAAAGAAAGCAGGGTCAGGAATTGTGGCCAGAGTCTAACAGAATAACTTCTTGCTTCCACAACATGCAGGCTCCCAGCCCTGGGTTTTATAGGCAGTTCCTAACAAGCCCTTGTTAGCAGACAGCTGCTTGGGCATATTGCTGCAACTATTCTAGGCTGTCATGAGCAAGTAGCTGGTGATGTGCCAGGAGATGTGCACTCTGCCTCCTTGCTTGCTGCTCCCTTCTAAGCTTTTGTCTCCGGCACTCAAAGGGTGGAGGTGAGCCAGGTGAACTGATCTTAAACACTTAAGTCTCACCTGCTGAATCAGAGCTGCTGAATCAGAGCTGGATCAGCTGTTGGTGGTGAGTTTGGTAGAAGAGGCTCATCTCACCATTTTGATACTCCTGAAAACCTGGTGCCCTAGGAGATTGTCTCAGTTTGCACAGTGGTCACGGCTGCCCTGTGGAAACCTAGTCAACTCACAAGAGTTGGCATTCCGGCTTGTCCAAGAAAGCATTGAAACCAATGAGGTGGATTCTAACCCTATCGCCTTCTTCCAGCTCGAGAGCCTTCCTCTAAATGAAGCCGCTCTTGAGGAAGAAGCCTCCTTAGGATGGAGGTTAAGTTCCTTGAGGGATGGTTGGATCCATCCCAATGTTTTACATTTTTTATATTACTTATTTAACCCATCCCTGACCATTTCAAACAACTCACATGACCTTTGTCAGCTGACTAGGAGGTCATCTGAGGCTCCCCTATGTCAAGTGGCTACCTGGTTGAGTCACATTGATGGCATCATAACAGGAACTAGCAAAGCTTATGTGAGGAAGGAGGTGAAGTAAGCCAAGGAGCCTCTTTGAGACTTCAGCTAATTACGTTACATGGTGGTCTCATACAGCTCACACAACTCAAACCAGTTCAATGTATTATTAACAACCGATAACGTATGCTGGATAGTGACACTTCCTTACAGAGGCACTGGGTGTGTGTAATGTTTTCTTGCTTACAGATAGCCTGCTAACCTAAAACAACTTCTCACCTGCAATGATAAACAACTTAACAGTAACAAGGCCTGCAACAAACCAAGATGCCAACTTTGCTCTCATATAGATCGTAGGTAGCAACACCATCACTGGACCCTGCAACATCAACCATACCATCTCAGTTTCATATCCCTGCTCATCCTCCAATGTGATTTATGCCATCATGTGTCAGCAATGCCCTTCCACTCTCTACATTGGAAAAGCAGGCCAGTCCCTTCAGCAAAGAATTAACGAACATAAGTCTGATGTTAGAAACTGCAATATTCAAAAACCGGTGGTGGAATATGTTAACCTTCCAGGACACTCAGTTGCTGACCTAAGAGTACCAGTTCTCTTACAAAGGAATTTCAAAGGGAGATTAGAGAGACTGCTGAATTGCAACTGATAATGAAGCTCAAGACAATACATCTTCCTGGAGTGAATCGAAACCTAGGTTTCCTGCTTCATTACCAGTGCTGATTTCTCTGTATATCACACCTAATCCAATCACATCTGCTATTGTCATTTGGCTGCTAATGTCATTCAGCATCTGAAACCACTCCACCCTCCAAAATATAAGTATAGATGGACTCACATTCTAGCTGTGTTTGAAGAAGTGAGCTGTGACTCACGAAAGCTCATACCCTGCCACAAATTTTGTTAGTTTTTAAGGTGCTACTGGACTTTTTTCTACTGCTACAGACAGACTAACACAGCTACCCATCTTGATTGATCTACATGCACCCAGTTCCTCCTCCTGTTGGGCTCATAGTTCTCTGTCTAACTCGAAAGAGCCGCTAAGCTTATTCCAACTTGGCCTCCCCTTTCCTCTACTGTGCATATGTTGCTTCCTGTGCATGCCTGCTTCCTTCCTCCTTCTACTGGCACATGGGGGCCTTTATTTACACATAGGAAATCTCCACTCTGCTGAAGGGAACTAGTCAAGGATAGGAACTCATTGTCTGCTATCTCCCTACCAAGGCTGTCACTCTCCATTTCCTATCCTCTTCCTCTGTCTCTGAGGACTTTGGGAAGATGCATGTTCCCCTTGAATCCCCCAAGTGTGCAACACAACACACACATTTTGTGCATACATTGCAGGGCAATGAGTTTGTTTTTTTTTTAATTGCAGGCTCTGAACTCCACCAAACTGTGAGTTTCTTTTTGAAGCTTGGAGAACTTGACAGTACAGTGGGGTTTGTGCACTGACAGCAACTCCAGTCCCCCCCCCCGCCATGTGTTCTTGTTCACATGAATCCTTCCGGTCTTTTGAAAACTGTTGATAGGGCCTTGCTTTAGCATCTGTAGAAAATGTAAACAACTGTTCTTCCTCCTTCCTTATGGCAGCTGAAAAACAAGCACCAGACTATCAAAACATGCATGCATCTATGGGGAAAATTGATTGAATACATGACAATGAATATTATCTTCTATTCTTTTCTCTTTTTTTCACAGAAGCTGTTACCCATGCCAAAGTTATTTCAGGCTTTGGTTTAAATGGCTTCACCCATATTCCAATCATGTACAACTGGGCTTTAGTTTTCATTTAAAATAATACCAAAGTATTAATTTCCTAACTTGCTCATAAGGTGAGCAGAATATACCAACTGTGCACAATGAAATGACAGCCACTGAGTTAATTTGGAGCTTGTGATCTGAAAGACTGCTGAGATCTATGGATGTCCTACAAATGTGCCAGTCTGGTCCCCCCCCCCCCCCTGAGTATAGATGATGTCAGTTGGTTTTGGGTTTCTTGGGAAACGTATTATATATCATGTTCCTAGCTATTTCTATTGCCCTTCCAGTGACATTCTTTGAAATGATACCCAAAAGAGACAGCTTTCATATTGGACTAAACATTCAGACATGTTATGAGGGAAATTTAAGGGCTGAAATCCGTTGCATTTCTCATAGGGTTGTAGGTTTTGCTCTATAAGTTGTTGTTATTACATCATTTACTTTACTGATTACAAGCCACATCTGTGCCCAGAGAAGCTTACAATATTTATTATATTCTTTATAGAAGGGGGGGGACTAACAGTGTCATTCTAAGCAAAGATATAGCTTACTTAAAAGGGTGTAACTATGCTTAGGATGACACTGTACAGAGCTATATGGAAGGCTTAATTGAGAAGGAGTGAGGAGAGCCAAGGGCTATACTTGGCCAGACACACTGGGAGGACGTTGCACCTCAGCAGTGCTGGAGCCATCTGACCCAAGATCACTGGTCCTGTGTTGAAATGCTCAGTGACTGCTAATGACTCATCCACCACAGCAGCTGCTGCTCTGTTCCTGCAAGAGAATGGGTTCAAGGGTTGTGGGGCAGCCAACTCTGTAAGCAGCCAGATCCCTCCTCACTCTCAGAGCATCCTGGGGCTCACACTGCATAAGCCAAGGCAAACATGGATGCCACTTGCATAGCTCCATGTGAAAGTAAGAGAAACATACTCTGATTTAGGAGGTGGTCAGCACAGATGTTTCCCCCCCACTCTAAAGATGTGCATAACTTAAATGGATTACTCAGGGTTTATACAAAACATCTCCAGAAGACTTCTTCAACAACTCAAGCAAGCAATTGCTCTCAAGCCCTCTTTTTGCATGCACAAAATTACTTTTTGTCTTTGCTATTGCTTTTTGTCTTTGCTAAGTGCTACATAATCTCTTTATCACGGTGTCATTTGTCTGGTCAAGTCTTCCTGGATCATCAACAGGACCATTTGTTGGCATCAAGCCATGGCCCAAACCTTTGTTTCAGCCCAGCAAGGCAATCATTATGAATGTTCTCTAAAGGTTTCCCTTAGGGAAAAATGAATGCCTTTCCAACACTTCAGGGCATAATTCTTCCTATAAGATTCGGTCCCCAAACCCAGTGTGTGTGTGTGCACACGCGTGTGTGTGTTCCTGGTACCAATCACATACACCCTCACTTTGTGGACTGCTTTTTCTCTGCTTCACAGAATGACATGCTGGCCATTTCTCTCTTGCTTTTCAAGACGGGTAAATATCACCCTATTCCTAAAATGCTGTTTCCCCACTCCCCCTTGCCCTTTCCAGTTAACTCTCTTTTTATATTTTTTTGTATTTTAGAAAAATAGTGGGGGTACAGAAAAGAAAGGGGGGAAAGAAAAAAAGTTATACAACATAATTATGTTTGTCAAAGATAATCATGTAATACATAATGTATAGGACAGAGAATATTTTCCCTTTCAGACCCTTCATTATAACTTTTAAGGAATTATCTATAAAATACAATAGTTTTTGTTTCTGTTGGGGTACAATTGTATTCATCATTTAAGTTTTAAGTTTCAGACTTCAAAACTAATCTATTTGGACTACAGCACTGGTTACATCGTTACTACATATTCAATATATCATATTTTTACCACTTCTACATACTCTGCCTTTTCCAATTAGCTCTTGAATGTTGTGTGTTTTACTGAATGTTTTGCCATTTCTGCTCCCTTCTGCTGAAAAGGTAAAGGTAAAGATTTCCCTTGCTTGAAAGCCAGTCGAATCCGACTCTAGGGGGCGATGCTCATCTCTGTTTCCAAGCTGAAGAGCCAGCTGCTAATAGGGGGTGGTGGCACAGGCAGTTAAATGCCTGTAAAAATAGTCATCTCAAACAGCTGTAACAGCAGTTTGAATACCACCGTGGTCAGGGTGAGTTCCCGACCCTTGCCCCAGCTCCTGCCAACCCAGCAGTCCGAAAGCCCCTCGGGGCAATTAGGTAAATGGGTACCTGTCCGTAGGGGGACAGGGGGTACCCCTCCCTCGAAATTGGGCTCCAGCCGAGTGAGGAATCGAGAAGCGGTGGTGACACGACAGCAGTCAGCACGGAGGAGATGAAGAGAGGCAGCGACATCCCAAGGAGGCGGTTGGCTCGGCAGCTGATGACGTGGCCAGCAGGAGGACGTCTGGAGCCGCAAGGACGTTGTGATGCCCACTATTGTGTGGTGGGTTTGCCACATGGACGAAGGACAAAGACTGGCATAGTGGAAAGCACGCTTTATTTGGTACACAACATGAACACCAACTAACGGCCGGCAGGCCAACTATATACCCTCCAGGGACACGCCCCTGGGCCCCGTTGGTGGGTTTGAATCTCCCGCCACGGTGCCCATTGGTTCCCCAGTGGAGGGACTAGGAGCCTAGTCCCTATTGTTCTTCCAGAGTCAAGCTCTGGCTGTTCGCTGTCTCCCCAGTGGCGGTCAGCATACACAACACCCACCGTGGCTGCGCACCAGGGCCCATAACCAACAGCCCCCGAGAGGAGTCGTCAGAGAGCCAAAAGAACAGCGGAGGCTGCAGAAGACGCACCGGAGAGAACTGGAAGAAGTCGCCCACTTGCCGGATAAACAAACGATCGGAGCCAAGAGAGTACCTGGTAGGGCTCCTCCCCCCAGACATACTGTGGCCATAGTTAGGGTTTCTGCATTGGTCTCTGCACCATGCACCGTGTAAGCCGCTCAGAGCCCTTCAAGGGTGAGCGGGGTACAAATTGAAGGTATAAATAAATAAATAATTAAATAAATAAATAGAGTCGGATTTGACTAGCTTTCAAGCAAAGGAAATCTAGGGGGCGATGCTCATCTCTGTTTCCAAGCTGAAGAGCCAGCGCTGCCCAAAGATGTTTCTGTGGTCATGTGGCTGGCATGACTAAATGCCAAGGTGCACGGAACGCTGAAGTGGCTTAGAGGTTAAAACGCTGAGTTGCAGACTGGAAGCTCTGTAGCTCAGCAGTTCGAGACCTTAGCACCGCATGAAGGAGTGAGCTCCCGTCTCTGGCTTTAGCTCCTGCCAACCTAGCAGTTCAAAAGCAAGAAATTGCAAGTAGATAAATAGGTACTACTTCAGTGGGAAGGTAACAGTATTCCCTTTTGCTTCAGTACATATTTATTTATTTAAATATTTATATCCCACCTTTTCCCCTTTACAAGGACCACCAGGTGTCTAACAATAGGGGTGTACATTTATTTTCTTATTTGGGTACATTGGACCCCCCCAAAAAATCAGTATTTCCCAGCATTCCCAAATCCCAATACCAGTAAGGCTGCCCCTGCAGGCCTCTCTTCTCTTGCTATACATCTTCCACAGCATGCATCTCACCTCCTCATCACATCTCTTCACACTTACACATACACACCCTTGTTTAGGTCTGGGCATATCATAGTGGTTTGGGCTTTCAGTCCCTCCCTCCAGGCACTGCCACTCTAAAGGATTTTTTTTTTTTACCATGCAATCATGATTTTATTTATTGCAGTATTTCCATTCCACACTTTCCAGAGGCAGCTAACATACAGTTTGGTGTAGTGGTCAAGTGAGCGGACTCTAATCTGGGAGAACTGGGTTTGATTCCCCACTCCTCCACTTGCACCTGGCTGGATGACCTTGGGCAAGCCGTGGTTCTGATAAGAGCTGTTCTTGAAAAAAGAGCAGTTTCTGTGAGAGCTCTCTCAGCCCCACCTACCTCACAGGGTGTCTGTTGTGGGGAGGGGAAGGGAAAGGAGTTTGCAAGCTGCTCTGAGACACCTTTGGGTAGTGAAGGGCGGGGTATAAATCCAATCTTCTCTCCTTTTCTTCTTCTTCAAACAAATAATATATTTTAAAATTAAAATTAATTAAGCTAAAACAACAGCAGTCAGCATCTTAAAGCAACAACTAATACAGACAACAAAAAAGCAGAAATAAAATTAGCGGAATAGAAGTGGGGGAGGGAACAGGACAAGGACATAACATTCAATTAAAAGCTTGGGTGAATAAGAAGGTTTTGGCCTGGTGCTGAAATAACAGGCACCACGTGAGCATTCCACAGGCAGGGTAAAACCACCAAGGAGGCCCTATTTCTATCTACTTCATCATCTCTATGGGTGAAATAGTGCTTGAGAAGAGGATCTTAAATTGTGGGTTGGGCATTATTGGAGGAGATCTCTTTCAGCTACCGAGACATTTTGAGTTTTAAAGTTAAGAACCAGCATTTTGAGTTGTGCATAGTAACTGATAGGCTGTTGGTACAGTTCTTTAAGCACAGGGGTGATACAGTCTTTGTATACTGACTCCAACAGCAGCCTGGCCACTACATTTTGAACTAACTGAAGTTTCCAAACAGTCTACATAAGCAACACTGTGTAAAGCACATCACAGTCAAATACATATTTTGAGACAAAATACCAAAAAGGGGAGAGAAATTCTAAGTGTCAGGGGGCAGATAATCAAAGAAAGATTGGTAGAACAGAGTAAAGGAAATTTTGCTCATCCCTAATATTCATGGAACTGAATGCATCTGGGAACTGTCATGTTTCACATTCTACTTCCTAATTTCTTTTTCAATGCAAAATCATGTATCTTGTTATATGAACATTTGTGATGTTGGGTTTGACAGAGGTCTTATATAAACCCTCTTTCTTGGACATTGTCTTGTTCCACCTAATTCATTATCATAGCTTCCTTCCTTCCTTCCTTCCTTCCTTCCTTCCTTCCTTCCTTCCTTCCTTCCTTCCTTCCTTCCTTCCTCACAGTTCTGGTCTGGAATATGCACAATACCACTTTTTTAACAATACAAAATTAGACTGAATTATATATCTGGATGGAAATCTTTCTGTCAGCAAAAGCAGCAGCAAGCTGTTTGGGTCTTTGCACTTTCTTCTTCATAATTTCTCCTTTCAGCAGCTCAGCGGCCTGTCCAGTTGCCAATACTTCTCCGATTGAAAGTGCATCGAAGTGCCACATAGAAGAATTGATGGGCAAGATCCAGAATGTTCAATTAATGCTCTGCTGCTTGCCATATATTAAAAAAACCCAACTACTGTAGATTTTCTCCCCACCCCAAAACATGAAAAGGGATTCCTCATCTCCACCTCTCCTTTAGATTTCACCTGCCCCAGCTGGAAACCTTCTAGGCCTTTTAAAAACAGGATTAAAAAGGCAGTTTTCTGCATTAGCGCAGCTCAAAAGGATAACCTCAGCTCTTTTCTCTGCCAGGCAGCTTTTTAATCCCGAATCACATGTCACTTCAAATTATGAATATGATTTTCACGTCCCCCTCGGGCCTAAATTTCACCCAAGTAAATCCTCTCATTCAGCAGCTGGAGAAATGTGTCAAAAGCAGTGATCTTCAAGTGCCGAGAGAGCTCTGGGAGAGATCAAACTGTCCCAGTCTGAACTCTCTCAGTGCAAGCCATCCTTCTTTCTCTTGCTGATCGTTGTTGACACCCCCTTCAGTTCGAAAGGCTGAAAGGGCAGGACTGAGGAGAGATGCTCTCTGCTACTCAGAATTTCTGGGGTTGACTTCTTTCTGTTGATTCCCCCCCACCACCTGCTTTTCAATAAAGGAAGGAATGGTGGGGAACCCTTGATGAGATTGAAAACAAAATGGACAGGCAGACTTCTGCATTCTTTTCTCTGTTTTTACAGAGCATTAAATGTGTGCACCCAATCAGACTAATCAAATGGCAGAACATCGCAAAGCTAATCAGAATGTGGGGCTGGTAAAGTCCACTGCTTCGGGAAGATGGCATTTCAACAACAGTGAAATTTCTGCCCTGGACAACAGGAAAATCTCCTCTCCGTATACAAGAATAAAGGAGCTGAGTGTCTCTTGTGAACTGTCTGAATGTTGTTAGTGCAGGAGGAACACCTGCCCCCCAAAAGAGATCAGTTTAGGAATCTGCATTTTAGTAATGCAAGATTTTTTTTGCATTATAAACTCCATAAAGGCACATGGGGGAAAAAAAGTATGTCCTGTCCCTTTAATAGAGGCTCAATGTGTGAAAATGGACAGCTGAAGCTTTTCAGGGCATAGAAGTAAATGACATTCCATGTTAAATCACACCCCTTTGAACTGCAGGCTGTGGAAGGTCAGTAGTTCAGCGGTTCGAGACCTGGGTGCCGCATGATGGAGTGAGCTCCCATCTCTAGTTCCAGCTCCTGCCAATCTGGCAGTTCGAAAGCAAGAAATTGCAAGTAGATAAATAGGTACCACTTCGGTGGGAAGGTAACAGCGTTCCATGCGCCTTGGTGTTTAGTCATGCTGGCCACATGACCACGGAAACATCTTCGGACAGCGCTGGCTCTTCGGCTTTGAAACAGAGATGAGCACCGCAACCCCAGAGTCGGATTCGACTGGCTTTCGAGCAAGGGAACCTTTACCTTTACCTTAAAGGGGCAGGAAATTTTCCCCAGGCCTGTTGGCAACTCTATGCAGAAACAGATCAAGATGCAGCTAATCCAGTATTTTCCTTGTGTTCAACTGCAGTCACCTAGATAATTTTGGAAACACATAAACAAGCCATGGAGGTGATAGCCATACTTTTGAACATTGGGGTCTCATTGTTTTATTTTATTTACAAAATGTATATCCTGCCTTTCAGCCCAATCAGGGCCACCACAACTAAACATAGAGCAGTGTAAAAAAAACATTATAAAACAATAAAAAACACATTCTAAATGAAAATTAAAATGTTATCAAGCAGCAGGAACAGGTCTAGAAACACCCTCGAGCTAAAGATCTACTCATTCAGGGGAAGTGCATCCCCATCCAGAACAAGAGATGCCTCAATTCCCAGATCAGCTCTTCTACTCACTAGTAGCACTTCCAGCTTGTCAGGATTTAAGCTTCGTCTTATTATTCCACATGCACACCAAAGCTGCCTCCAGGTACTGGCTCAGGGTTAAAATCATAGAATCATAGAGTTGGAAGGGACCTCCGGGGTCATCTAGTCCACCCCTTGCACAATGCAGGAAATTCACAAACGCCTCCCTCCATGCCCCCAGTGACCACTGTTCCATGCCCAGAAAATGTCAAAAAAAACCCTCCAGGATCTCCAGACAAACTGGCCTGGAGAAAAATTGCTTCCTGACCCCAAAGTAGTGATCAGCATTTCCCTGGGCATGTAAGAAAGGGCCACAAGAACTAAGCACTGAGGCAACCCCTGAGCCAGTTTTGGCTGGGAGGGCGGGGTATAAGTGGAATGAATGAATGAATGAATGAATGAATGAATGAATGAATGAATGATGAACTAAGCACTGAGGCACTGAATAAATACCCCTTCCTGCCCTCATGATCTGCCTAAGTTCACAGAATCAGCCTCTGTTTAAAAAGCTCCAAAGAAGGCAAGCCCACCACCTCCTGAGGAAGACTGTTCCACTGAGGAACCACTCTAACTGTCAGGAAGTTCTTCCTAATGTTTAGCCAAAAACTCTTCTGATTTAATTTCAGCGCATTGGTTCTGGTCCAACCTTCTGGGGAAACATAAAACAACTCCATATCATCCTCTATATGACAACCCTTCTATAACTTTTCTACACCTTTCCTGGGATCAGCTTAAAGTAAGAGATAGAGTTGAATGCCATCCCAATACCAGCCCAAATCTCCAGATGATCTCACACTGAGATTTCATGTACATATTATTAAAGAGCATGGAGGACAAGACGGAACCTTGCAAAACTCCATAGGTCAAAGGCCAAGAAGCTGAGCAGCAGTCCCCCAGCACCTTCTTCTGTTACCTACACATGAAGATGCCTTACACTGAAAGAGACCATTGGTCCATCATGGTTGGTATTGCCTGCTCAGATGGGCAGCAATTTTCCAAGTTCTCAAGCAGAGGTCTTGCACACCATCTACTATCAGGTCCATTTATGTGGAAATGTTGCCAATTGAATCTGGGACCTTCTGCCTGTCAAGCAGATGCTCTACCACTGAGCCATGGTCCCTCTCCTGCCTTCCAGGTAGGACCTAAACCACTGCAAAACAGTATCTCCCAGTTGCAATTCCAAAAGGCAATTTAGAAGGATACCATGACTGATGGTATTAAAAGCCTCTGAGAGGTCCAGGAGAATCAGTAGGGTCACAGTCCTACAGTGCCAAAGGCTGCTTACCTTTCAATTTACCTTTCAGGACTAAATTTTTTTGATTGTTTGCCTATTAATTTGTCCCTTTTAGAATCCATTTTCATGACTATTAGAAATTACCCTGCAGCTATCACTGACTGAGTATTACTGGAACAGGCATAAACCCATTTTTAGCACTCATCCACGTGTCCAGTTCCTGAATGTGAATGGTTGTTTCCTATATTCTGTCTCACATAACTGAAAGTTAGCCCTGATGATATGGCAAGTTAAAGCACATTCCAGATGAGCATGTCACCAAAGAAGTAATCTCCTTGCTATTTTGCTTGACCATATTGATAACACATCTCATTACATGCCGAATATTGATGTGGCCACCAATGGAGCAGTTTGATCCATTCAATAAACCAAAACACCAGTGGCTAGAACCTTAGTCTATACCCCTAAGCTCTAGTGTAGTTTAACATTTGTAGGAAAATAGTACCTGACTGCTTCTATTTGCTTGAGTATATATCTAGAAATGGTGGGAAGGGTATCACTTTGGTCAGATAGGTTAGGACACAGATTGTGGTTTAATGGCAAGGCTCCACATTCTTTAATCCAGTGTTGGTGCCTGCTGCATATTTTTCGAGGGGATTTTAATGTGAAGGAACAACACCCTTTTAGAATGAATAGCTGGGAGCAAAATATTATATAGGCATGGTTTCTAGCCAGAATAGGCAGCATATATCAAAGGAGAGGGGGGAGGATTGATGGCACCATGAAGATTACAGATCATTCAGAACTGTACTACCCAGCTGGGAAGTGACTTTCAGAACCACCACGTCCCATGGCTTTTTGGGTAATGTGTCAAAGGGATTTCCCATAAATAAAACATGTTGAAATAATGTTTTCAGAGTACAGAAGAACAAAGAAAGATGGGGAAATGGAGTAAGTGAACAATTCTTCTTCTCTGCCTTCTCACAGCTGATGAAGCACAGGAGTTTATTTAGGACCAGATCTTTACACTGCAGCTTCCTGTGATCAGAAACAGAGGGAGTAGACAATGTTCAGATGCCATTGGAAATTAAGCAACCTGGGATATCATGTGCTGTATGGATGAGTGCATGTTATCAATTTATTTTATTTTCATGCATATCATGGTTTCTCTTCTCCACTTTTCATTGCTGGCTTGGGGAATATGTTTGTACTGTGTACACATGTTGTGCATTTTTACACACTGTTTATAGAGTGGCATATATCCAGCCACTCTGCTCAGCGGAGTGAAAAACCTCCCTCCAGTCTAAGGAGCCTTCCTCCAACTCTAGCGTCGTCTCTTTCACTGGCAGAAGTCTACCAGGACCTGCTGCCATGCTTACAGATGAACTAATAAGACTATTGTTGCTTCCTTTTGATTTCTAATGTTCCCTTCAGTTCACCTCAGGCTCTTTGCTACTTCTTTGGTTTCTGTTATACAATTGTGAGGCAACTTCGCCTGCTGATGTTGGGCACCAGCTCTGCAGCAGCTGTGACCAAATCAGAAGTAAGCAGAACTGGTCAGAAGGAACATGATGACAATGACTGGCTGAAAACAAGGAATGACAAAGGGACCAGCTGGAGCAGCCAAGGAAAGAAAAGGAGTCCAGGCTGCACTCCCAGCACCTTCTGTGGGAGCCACTGAAACCTAACAGCTATCTGACTCAACTGAGGGAGGCTGAAGGGGGGAACTGTCTCAGTGTCTAGTGACTCACATCACTCTGTCAGCTCTGCAGTTTGAGGGGCTGGAGAAGCCCAGGTGGTGGTGCATGTTCTTTGGACCCTATAAAGAAAAGAGAGAAATTACAATTATCTATTGGTTGACAGGTTTCCCAGCCAAGAATACCCAATGGAGACTCACCCACCAATAGTAGCCTAAGATGAGGGTGATAACCCTTGACATCATCAGAAGGAAAAGTAGAGTCACAACCGCAATTCACTCAGAAGTTCTCCCACAAATTGGGTGGGGGCCATGATGGGAAAATGTGACAACCATTTCTACATCATTTTATAATGTTTTTAATGTAATTTCTAAGCTGTTCATGTGCACATTACATTTTTAGATCCATTTTATGACATTTTTATTCCATTTATATGTTATACATCATTAATACATGTTCAAGGCAAACATAATGTTGAAAATACGTTAATCCGAAGAGGAAAAGTTAGATGCAAGGAAAGACAAACTAGTGCAAGAATTAAGATTTGTAAGTTCATTTCTCTCACAAGGGAGAAACAAAATCAAAACAGGAATCTTCATGTTGGAGAACTGACAGCCTGCTAAGAGTCTAGTAAATACAGCTGAAAGAATAGTTTAGTCCTCTTGTACCCTAGGGGAAGCTGTGGTGCATTCTCTGGTCTTCAGAGTTTATTGAATGTTTTATCTTGCAGTTCAGCCTAACTCTTGTAGTTTTCTCTCTGTGTTGTGTGTTAATCTGTGTTAGTGCTTGTGCTCTGAAAGCTTCTCTGTTGTATTAGTGGCATGCAGTGAGGTATTGTCTTTTATTTTTATTTTTTTATTTATTTTTCACATTTATATCCCGCCCATCCCATAAATGGGTTCAGGGCAGGTTACAACATTTTAATAAATACAATAAAATTTAAAACACATTAAAACATATAAAATCAGTAGTAATGCTTGCCATAGGGAAAATCCACCCATTGATGTAACTAGGTATGGGCAGTTATCAGTAGGTGGGAGATCGCAACCTCGGGGGATGGGGCATATGTGGATGCCCCCTGCCTCAGCCAAAGGCCTGGTGGAACAGCTCCGTCTTGCAGGCCCTGAGGAATTGCATAAGATCCCGCAGGGCCCTGATCTCAATAGGGAGCATATTCCACCCGGTGGGAGCCAGGGCAGAAAAAGCCCTGGCCCTGGTTGAGGCTAGGCGGACGTCCTTTGGGCCAGGGATCACCAAGAGATGTTGAATCTCAGAGCATAATGCTCTCTGAGGCATATATGGGAATCCTGTTGAAGTAAATTAATTGAAAGCAAACTCCAAAGCGTGGGTTGGATTATTTCCTGAATTCTGCCGACAATTTGAACTGAGAAAGCCAGCTTCCAAAACGTTGTCTCCTCCTTAACATGCTGCAGGTGGGTTAGATTCAAAGCCTGGCCTGCCATTTTTGCTTCTGAAGATGAGATTGTAAGCCACTCTGAGACTCCTTCAGGTAGTGAAGGGTGGGGTATAAATCCAATCTCCTCCTCCTCCTCCTCCTCCATCTATTCCACTCCATTTTGTTACTGAGAGAGGTAGCTATAGTGGAATTATACCATGACCAATAGTAAATAATGAATATTTTCTAACACTATGAATTGACCTTTTAAGATATGCCCCAGTTAAGCAATAAGCCTGTAGAACTTCTAAGTTACTGGTACTGCAGCCTACAATCTTTATTTTCCATTACCATAATGCAATTACCATTTTTCCAAGCTGCAGACGCAACCCAGGTTATATTTATTATGATGTTCCCCTGTGTTTATTCTGTTGCTATTTGCAAACTGGGCTGAAAAAAATATATGTGAACTGGGGAAATGGAGAAGTGGTTTCTTAAAAAAAGAAAGAAAAGAATGTGGTCACTAAAGCTGGTTTATTTTCATGCATTTACAGTAAAATGGCTAGTTGTTGAGAGCAGTTGGTAAAAAGTATCAGGATCATAGCATGGGTTTCCCAGCTCAGTGGATAAACACATGGCAGGCTTCAGAATAATCCAGAACAAAATAAAAAAAAATGTTGACAGCCCATAGCTTGGTGGAAGGGAATGTACTTTGCATGCAAAAGGTCACGGGTTCAGTCCCAGGTATGTTGAAGTAAAAGCATTTGAGGTACTAGAACTAAGGAAAATAACATCATGGAGGCCTTGTTGTTGTTCAGTCGCACAGTCGAGTCTGACTCTTCGCGACCCCATGGACCACATCACGCCAGGCCCTCCTGTCTTCCATTGTGCTTCAGAGTTTGCTTAATTTCATGTTCGTTGTATTGATTACACTGTCTAACCATCTCATCCTTTGCCGTCCCTTTCTTCTTTTGACCTTCAATCTTTCCCAGCATCAGGGTCTTCTCCAGTGAGTGCTCCCTTCTCATTTGGTGGCCAAAGTATTTGAGCTTCAGCTTCAGTATCAGGCCTTCCAGGGAACAGTCAGGGTTGATTTCTTTTAGAATTGACTGATTTGATCTCCTTGCAGTCCAGGGAACTCTCAGGAGTCTTCTCCAGCACCATAATTCAAAGGAACCTATTCTTCACTGCTTGGCCTTCCTTATGGTCCAGCTCTCACAGCCATACAGTACTACTGGGAATACCATTGCTTTGACCATACGGACTTTTGTTGGCAGGGTGATGTCTCTACTTTTTATTATGCTGTCTAGGTTCACCATCACTTTGCTCCCAAGGAGCAGGTGTCTTTTAATTACATGGCTGCAGTCACTGTCTGCAGTGATCCTGGATCCCCGGAATGTGAATTCTGTCACTGCTTCCACGACTTCTCCTTCTATTTGCCAAGGAGTGATGGAGCCGGATACGATGATCTTAGTTTTTTTTGATGTTGAGTTTCAAGCCAACTTTTGCACTCTCCTCTTTTACTCTGAGCAAGAGGCTCTTTAGGTCCTCTTCACTTTCTGCCATTAGAATGGTATCATCTGCATATCTGAGGTTGTTGATCTTTTCACCAGCAATCTCAATCCCAGTTTCTGAATCATCCAGGCTGGCATTTCGCATGATGTACTCTGCAGATAAATAAGCAAGGTGACAATATACATCCTTGTTGTACTCCTTTTCCTGTGCTAAACCAATCAGTTGTTCCATATCCGGTTCTAACTGTTGCTTCTTGACCCTTATACAGGTTTCTCAAGAGACATGTGAGGTGGTCTGGTACTCCCATCTCTTTAAGGACTTGCCATAGTTTGTTGTGATCCACACAATCAAAGGCTTTAGTGTAGTCAGTGAAGCAGAAGTAGATGTTT
>NW_015169204.1:368859-414213 GCF_001447785.1 Gekko japonicus
TTTGTCCTTTATCACGGCCAGCTTTGCATGGAATGCTCCCTTAATTTCTCCAATTTTCTTGAAGAGATCTCTAGTCCTTCCCATTCTATTGTTTTCCTCTATTACTTTGCATTGTTCATTCAGGAAAGCCTCCTTATCTCTCCTTGCTGTTCTCTGGAAATCTGCATTCAGTTGGGTAAATCTTTCCTTTTCGCCTTTGCCTTTCACTTTCCTTCTTTCGTCTGCTATTTGTAAAGCCTCATCAGACAGTCACTTTGCTTTCTTGCATTTCTTTTTCTTTGGGATGGTGGTGATTTCTGCCTCCTATACAATGGGCCTCCTATACAATGTCACGAACCTCTGTCCATAATTCTTCAGGCACTCTATCTATCAAATCTAGACCCTTAAACCTATTCTTCACCTCCACTGTATATTCATCAGGGATGTGATCTAGGTCAAATCTGAATGGCCTGGTGGTTTTCCCAACTTTCTTCAGTTTATGTCTAAATTTTGCAATGAGTAGCTCATGATCTGAGCCAGAGTCAGCTCCAGGTCTTATTTTTACTGACTGGATAGAGCTTCTCCATCTTTGACTGCAAATTATATAATCAATCTAATTTTGGTGTTGCCCATCTGGTGATGTCCATGTGTAGAGTTATCTCTTAGGTTGTTGGAAGAGGGTGTTCGCTATGAACAGTGTGTTCTCTTGACAAAACTCTGTTAGGCTTTGCCCTGCTTCATTCTGTTCTCCATGGCCAAACTTGTCTGTTATTCCAGTTATCTTTTGACTTCCTACTTTAACATTCCAGTCCCCTATGATGAGGAGGACATCTTCTTTTGGCGTTAGTTCTAGAAGGTGTTGTAGGACTTCATAGAACTGATCCACTTCAGCCTCTTCTGCATCAGTGGTTGGGGCATAGACTTGGATTACTGTGATGTTGAATGGTTTGCCTTGGATTCGGACCGTGATCATTCTGACGTTTTTGAGATTGTATCCCATTACTGCCTTTCCCACACCATTTTTTCTATGGGATTCTTGGCCACAGTAGTAGATATAATGGTCTTCTGAGTTAAATTCACCCATTCCTGTCCACTTTAGTTCACTGATTCCCAAGATGTCGATGTTCAGTCTTGCCATCTCATTTTTGACTACATCCAACTTACCTTGATTCATAGATCTTACATTCCAGGTTCCTATGCAGTATTGTTCTTTGCAGCATCGGGCTTTCCTTTCACCATCAGAGACATCCACAGCTGAGCGTCCTTTCGGCTTTGGCCCAGCCGCTTCACTCTTTCTGGGGTTACTTGTACTTGCCCTCTGCTCTTCCCCAGTAGCATATTGGACACCTTCCAACCTGAGGGGTTCATCTTCCGGTGTTATATCTTGTAGCCTTTTGTTACTGTCCATGGGGTTTTCTTGGCAAAAATACTGGAGTGTGTTGCCATTTCCTTCTCCAGTGGATCACACTTGGTCTGAGTTCTCTGCTGCGGCTTGTCTCCATGGAGGCAACAGTGATGTAGAATGGGACATGGGCTGTTTCATATAAGGAAGCTTTGAGTGTAAGATGATATTAGGTAAAAGGAATGATGTGATCTTTTCAGCCTGATACAAAGTCAAGCTAGTTCAAACTACTTGAATTTAAGCAGTCTGAGGCTGAGTTCTAAGCTTCTTCAAGGACAACTCTTTGCAGATGACATTAGGTATGCTGAAACCAATGCATGTAGGGGGCAAGCTGTTTGTGCTGAGCCTACACCATGCCTCTGGGCAATCACTTGCCTTTGTGTGACATCTACATGCATATAATGTATATATACATAGGTTTCATCTTTGTTAATGGCAATGCCAATCATGGATGAACTCAAGTTAGTGGGAAGTCCCAGAGCACCTGTGCCCTTTTCCCCTCTAAGCAGGTCTGATGTCATCTCCACAGGGCATTTGAAAGGTGCATCTTTCTCCCAAGAAACATTGAAGCAAGGATTTCACATGAACTAGGTTGCAAATGGGCCTAAAATTATATTTCATTACAAGGATTCCCACACATGTTTCTGTACCTAGGTATTCTTGTGTTTGTCGATTTACTTTTGCGAACAGAAAATCCTCAAGAGTGGTATAGTCCTCCTAAGACTGCACCATTTCCCTCTGAATCATTCTAAATCATTACTTTAAAGCTTTCTTAACTTGGTAGCTCACCGTTAACTACTACTCTTCCACAACTTTTTAAATTAAGATTTTCAAAATGCCACACATAGTTTAAAATATATCTAAGCTCAGAGTAGTTCTTACAAGAGGAACACATCTCTATCTCTTACTCCAAGAATCAAAGGGTATATTTTTTATTAAAAAGACTTATATCAAATAAAAAGATCACCAATGAGAGAAACCAGATAATTGTTTTTGTTGTGTATTTGCCTAATGATTTTATACTCAAGGGAAACATAAGTATAAGTCTATACGATGTTAGCCTTGCATTAAACAGATGGCAAGGGAATTATGACATTTGGAAAAAAATTCTATGACATCTTTCTGTTTTAGCTGAAAGATAATAATACAGGTGGTACCATGTAAAGGAATGAGACGTTGGCACAGTTCTGGGCATTAAGTGCATACTCCACAGGGCCCAATTCACAGTTTGATCATACTACTCCCTTCTTCCTCACCACATGGACATATGGTGCCATTAAAAACCAGTAAAAGAACTGTTTTCAAAGCCCGTTCACCATTGCTACATCAGTAACCATATGGGGTAAATTTGCATAACATATAGGGGGGAAAACCCAATAGCTTGTTTATTGGCGATCTGCTATTCTTTTCTAATCAGTATTTGTGTGCTCATGTTGTAGTTAATGGCTCTCAAAACTGCTCATGTACTTTAAGTTTATGTTACTGGAAGTCCCAAGCAAATATAGTGACCTAAATACTCAATGGGCTTAGGATGCTTCCAGACACCTACACTTACCTATCTGCCATACAGTATATCTAGCATCTGTATAATGACAGATGGTACAGTGTCATAGTTAAAACTGTGAATGAAGAAGTCACTCTCTACTTCAATTGTCATATCAGCTATGAGATTACAGGATAGCTTTAGGCAAGCTGTTATCTCCTCTCCACTATAGCTCCTCATAATATTTTCCTCCCTAGGAAACTCACTCAAATCCCCGTTTAAGTATCTCAAGAAACACGGTAAAAGTTCTTTGCTGACAATATTTACAAGTTTGCCTTTCTCTAAGATAATGGTCTCAAGGTGACCAACAACAATAAAACCAGCAAAACATCACATAATTCTAAACCCAAGAGACTTAAAACAACCTTCAGAAAAACTTCAAAATAAAATCCTGTGCAGACCCCAGCCTTTCAAGAGATCAGGGGAAGACTGCCCAGTGAGGCTACCAGGAAAAGAACCAGGGGGCTGAGGACTTGGGGGAAGTTCCCACCCTGCCATCATATCCACCCTGTCCTGGGGGCATCCCCAAGCATGGTACCCCACTGTAGCCCACTGCTACCAAGCTGGCAGACCCTGCTTTGCACAAAATAGGTTGGTTCAAGCTGGACAGCAGCCATGGCAAGCCTACTTCTTCTCTCGTCCCTCTTTCAGGGCTTGGGCCCTTTTCCAAGGCCATTTTGGCCTCTCAGTCTGCCCCCTGCAAGACATCCATGAAACAATCTCATTTTGAGAAGTCAAAGGCTTCTGTCTTATAAGGTCTTCTAAATTTCAAGACAGACACAAATCTTTGAACACCCTCCTGTTATTATCCTGCGCTAATTATTCTGGCTCTATTTTGGTGACTAACGACAGGACAAAAGGGGCATTTCAGGAGGCAAGTGGGAAGGCACAGTCCACACCTATGCCTGTTTTCTTGAGGCTAAATTCCAAGAATAAATCTGATGGATTTATTAATAAGTTCTGCAACAAGAACTTATTTAACCTTCATTCCCCTTTTCAGTCCAGGTTCCCCGAAAGGAAGCCTTCTGAGCTACCAGTAGTCTCATTTCCATCGCCTCCCCCATGCCAATGAGGATTAGGGTACAAATGATACTACCAGACTTGAATGGAATAGTCTCTCCAATCCCCTCTAGCTTGTCAGCTATGAGATGGTTTCACTTGGGTAAATATCCTTAATCCTTTGATGCCTCAGGGTGTTCACCAATTTACCCAAAGCCCAAACAGTGTCCACCAATTTACCTCATGTTTTGGGGCAAAACCCAAATAGTTCTTGCCATTCATGCTAGTTATGACTTATTACCCAGTTTAGTGTAGTGGGTAAGAGCAGCAGACTCTAATGTGGTTTGGTTCCCCACTCCTCCACATGCAGCCAGCTGGGTTACCTTGGGTCAGTCACAGTTCTAACGGAGCTGTTGTCTCAAGAACAATTCTCTCATAGCTCTCTCAGCCTCAGAGGAAGGGAAGGAAATTGTAAGCCACTCTGAGACTCAAAAGTGAAGGATGGGGTATAAATCCAACTCCTTCCCAAATTCATGCCCAAACCTAGCTAAAATACCCCCAGCTCTCCAGCAGTGCAAAGCATTGTAGGAGGCCCCTCTCTAAGCCAGTCTGAGCTCCACAAATTTGTGCTCAACTCCAAAGCTACCTGCTACCAAGGAGGCTGTCTGGCTGTGGCACATGAGGTCTCCAGCCTAGCTCCCACCTTGTGGTCTACTCTTTCAAGAATGCCCACCTCCTAATACATATTCAGGAGGGAACTATATGCAGTAGCAGTGATATTAACTCTTAAATTTGCCTTATTTATTTTCACTGTGCATACTTTGCACAGGTGTGCAAAATCATGTTCACCCAGGGTTGCCAGCCCCCTGGTAAAACCACTAAGTTTCCAGAGATTCCTAGAGACAACTGACATTACTTCCTGGGAAAAACAACTGCCCAGATGTCCTGGTCTCTCCATGCCCCCCTGCTCTCCTGTTGGTTGCCAGGCCATGCCTGGCACAGTATCTTTATCCCAAAGCCATCAAAAAGAAGTTTACTGATTCAGAAACCAGATGGGAAGACAAAGTACACTTCACATCAGAAATAATTTCACCATTGTCATATCTTTGACTGAAAAATCAATCAGAAATAAGCTCTTCCCCCCTTCCCACCACTTCTTCATTAATGAATTCTTATAAAGGGAGAAGGGGGGGTTCCCATCATCTCTCTGTTGATAAAGTCTCACATTGTCATTCAGTCCTGTTGAACATTTGCTTGTGTGTCCATTACCAAAATATCATTTTCAGCTTCACTGAACACGTGTAGGAAATGTTGTTGTGTTATAAAGTGGAGGGGACTAAGATAATAAGCCCAGATTGTATTGGTGTAATTATCCTCCCTAGAACAGGCTTTGGTGAACGGATAGATCTAATTTTTCCAAAGTCATAAATCTAAGAACATAAGTTGTCACTGATTAGATTAGTAACTAAACAATTGAAATATCACATTGGGAAGTTCTCCTTCTCCCTCTTTAATAAAGATGGATATAATGTGGATAAACAATGAAGGAAAGAGGTCATTTTCAGGTCTGTTTTTTAGGGGGAGTCTAATGATCTCGTAAAAAGAAATGGGAAATTGGAGATTAGAGAAAACCAGAATGTGTTTCATTTAGCCTACTGAAATAAGCTTGATGTCAGCTTTCAAGGCAACCTACGTAGGAAGTTTCCTCACTGCATATAAAAATTGCCCTGTCTCTCATTCTCAGTTCCATAGTTCCACAGGCCTATAATAGATGTCTGTATATTTCCTCTACCTTCTTAAAAACAAAACACAAAGGTAACTTCTGAGGTCAAGTTTCATACTTCTGGCTGGCAGTGAAGACCACCTGGTCCCTCCTTTCATTCCCTGCTGCCACTCACTTGACAAATGGGGGGACGCAACTCTCTCCAGTGCAATGGCATCACTTTATGTTGACCCAAAAGTGTCATAATCATGCTATGTGATGCTCTAAGATTTATCCAAAACTCTCTGATTAAACCAGAGCATCACCCCTGGCACAAAGATTTTATAGGACATACTAGAAGTGATGCCATTGTTTTGGGGATGCCAATCACTCCCCATCAAATTGTAAGTCTCCACCTCCCCCATATCCTGCCAGAGGCCAGGCCAGGCCTCTATGCATACAGAATGAAAAAGTCAACCGTACAATTACTGTGAAAACCAGTGCTAAAATTATGAAGGCAGAGCCCTTGAAAGTGTCAGTTCAGGTTCTTTGATTGGATGCAGGAGGGAATCTCACACTACAAAGGGCATTCCCTCCCTAGCCCAGCCCACTGAGGGGATGATTCAGAATGGTTCTTCATCCTTCAGCATATTAATCAATTTTCTCTACCTCCAATCAATCAACCTGCACCATCACTGCCATCACTAACTATGGCCTAACCAGATTCAGGTGGGTAGCAGCATTGGTCTGAAGCAATAGAACAAAGTTTGAGTCCACAGGAAAATAATGTATTCACTGGTTCCATGATTTCTGTTGCCTGTTAGAATGTTATTTCTTCTACCATGTTGACTTTTGAGAAGGAAGCCAGTAAACTTACCCCACAGCCACATAAAGTGAAAAGAAGTACATCCTTGTGAGAGCCAGTTTGGTGTAGTGATTAAGTGCGTGGACTCTAATCAGGGAGAACCAGGTTTGATTCCCCACTCCTCCACTTGCACCTGGCTGGATGACCTTGGGCAAGATGTAGTTCTGGTAAGAGCTGTTCTTGAAAAAGAGCAGTTTCTGTCAAGAGCTCTCTCAGCCCCACCTACATCATAGGGTGTCTGTTGTGGGGAGGGGAAGGGAAAGGAGTTTGTAAGCCACTCTGAGACACCTTTGGGTAGTGAAGGGTGGGGTATAAATCCAATCTCTTCTCTTCAGTTCATGATGACTGAGATCCTCTATGCAAAGGACAAAGGTTTGTGTTCAGGACTCCATCCATCCATCTATCTTTTTTCAGTCTGTCTGTCTTTCTATCTACTGTAGGGCCTTTTTTCTGGGGGAACATGCCAGAATGGAGTTCCGGAACCTCTTCGATAAAATTATTTTTAAAATGTTTAAAAGTTCATAAATGTTCAGTATACAGATTGAAAAGCCCCAAACCAGAAGGGAACGTTCAGAGTTCCCAAACGGCTTGAGAATGGTATAGATTGATCAGACTTCCAGAGATGTGGGGTGAGGCCACTGACACCAGGAAGAACCAGACTTTCCCCAGTGTCAAATAACTCCAGTTTGAAGACTGATGAGAATGAGGTGCCAGCAACTGGGGAACGAGAGACAGATGTTGCTGTCTGATCATGCATTTTAAATCCAGAAGGGAACAGCAGTGACACAGGATCAAATAGCTCGTCTGATCACAGCCACTGATTCTTATATTACATTTGGGCTTTGGTTTCTATTTTTAAGAGTTCTGAGGAAAGGAGAAGTTCTACAGGTGGAGCTTCTCTGATCATCCTGCTTCAGTGGCATAGGGAAAATAAGAGCTGTATTTGCTAGACGTTGCTCTACTTCAGAATCCTTAAGAGGCCAGAAGTTCTCTCCTAGATAAAATAAGGTAACCCTTGCTGAATGCTATCCAGGCTACCACAATCTTGTCAGATTTCAGAAGTTAAGTAGGGTTGGCCCTGGCTAGTATTTGGATGGGAGACCTCCAAGGAATGCCAGGGTTGTGATTTGGAGGCGGACAATGGCAAACCATCTCTAAAGTCTCTTACCTTGAAAATCCTATGAGATCACCATAAGTCAGCTGTGACTGGGCAGCAAAAAAGGAGAGGTGTGTGCTATGTATGGTCTTGAGGAATTTTGAGGACTGCTGTGGAAATTAGTAGCACCTCTTTTATGAGGTGCTTGTTTCCTCATTACAAAGCCATACACCACTAATTAGCACTCTCGAGATGCAGGCATATCCTGGGCAACACAGCTGGTCCAGACGACACCTTAAGAGGTGGTCATAAATCAAGGAAATAGAGAACACTGATTTCACATTAAAGGAAGACTTTCTTGATCTGAGATATGAATCTTGTCAGTTCCTGAGGATATTTTTCTTAATATGGTTTCATTAGGATTTGGAGATGAGTTAATGTAGCTTTCTCCAGTTCTCCAATTATCATTTAGTACATCACATTAGTGCAAACAGACCCAATTCACCTTCATTTATCATGTGGAATCTGCTCCTACAGTCTCAATTAAAAGATCTCTGCTCATCGCTTGCAGCTCCTGAACTTTTCACACAGTATGTCTAGCCAAGCAGGAAGTGTGCTTTGCTTGAATGCCAATGTTTGGTAAGCTACCCCTCCCCCCATGCTCTCTAAACATTGCTGGTCTGGGGTTGGAATCGGCTGTGGTTTGACATCACTTACGGTCTTTCTGAGTCATGCCTTGCTAACAAAGGCCTATATATGTAGGAGACTTCAGGGAAGTGCAACGGATGTCCTGCATGCAGCAGCCACATCTCTAGTGACAGATGAAATGGGAACCCTCACTGTGAGGTTTGTGTTTTTTTCCATGGGATTTGTTTATTTGCATTATTTCTTTCCTCTGTCCCAAGGCCTTTGTTTACTAGGGTTTAATTTTAACCATACTGGTTTACAGTAGGTTTCTTCAGATTTATAAAGGGTTAGCTAAATTGGAGAGTGGTTTTGGCTGAAGAAATGACAGTGCATACTCCAAAGAAAGCTAACTTTCTAAGACTGGATTGGGGGAATGGGGTAAACACTGTCCATCCAAGTTCTCAAGCGCTGGACTCACCCTCCACCTGACTTCATTGCCAGGCTTTTAGTACAGGTGTGAGTGATAATGTGAATGAAGAAGTACCTTGGGCTTTTCTTCTGACCAGCTTCAACAAGGGTGGAAGTGCATCTGCTGACCTGCCCTCCGTTCCGAACCTGGCAATTCTCTCTGAGCCAAGGATGACGCAAGGGTGGAAAACAAACGAAGATGTCTCTGTGCTCATGTTCTCCTCACCTGGGTTTTGGCTACATAGGATGTTCAAAAACTGGATAAGTAAAGGTTTGTTGTGGGGTGGGGGAGGCCATTTTATTTAACGATTTAGAAAAAATTTGTGTCTCCTCTCCAGAGATCTATGATTGAGGTAGTTCACAAGACAATACAATAATAAAGACGTCTGAGAATTACCAGCTGAAACTACATTCAGCAGCCTAAAATGATATTCCCAAAGCAGTTCTGAGAGCATATGTGGACCGTTTAAACAGCTAAAAAGATTAAAACCCCTCAGTAAAAAGTCCGGAGAAACAGAACTATTTTGCCCTGGCATCAAAAGAACAGTAGGGTAGAAGCCAGGTGGACTTCATGGTGGAGAGCATTCCAAAGGTGAGGTGCATTCATTGGGGGGGACAGGGAACAAACAACAACCCCTTTTCTGATTCCCACCCACCTCACCTTTACAGGGTGAGACACAGAGGGCAGAGCTTTGAGGAGGATTGTAAATTTATTATTTATTTATTTATTTATTTATTTATTTATTTATTGCATTTTTACCCCACCCTCCCTGCAAACGGGCTCAGGGCGGCTTACACAGGAGCACAAGCCCATAAATAAAAACAATGCAAAACAGTAAAAACTATAAAATCACAACAAAACAAATAAAGTGCCCCATACAACAAGATGGTCACTGAAGATAGTATCGATCATTTCCTTAGGGTGAAATTGTCCTGTCGATGGTCCAAGCCAGTCCAGCAGCATCAGTGCCATGCAAAATTATGGCAGTTCTTCCGGGGAACGCTCCCAACCCCGTTGTTTCATTGGTGGTAGTAGTAGAAGTGGTGGCCCCTATATAAAAGCCTGGTGAAAGAGCTCCATCTTGCAGGCCCTGCAGAACTGCATAAGGTCCCGCAGGGCCCTGATCTCCTCCGGGAGCTCATTCCACCAGGTGGGGGCCACCACTGAGAAGGATCTGGCCCTGGTCGCAGCAAGCTTTACCTCCCGGGGGCCTGGGATCACCAGACGGTGTTGTGTCCCCGACCGAAGTGCTCTTGGGGGTATATGTGGGGAAAGGCGGTCCCTCAGGTAGGTCGGACCCTGGCCATATAGGGCTTTAAAGGTAAGAACAAACACTTTGAGGCGAATCCAGTACACTCTTGGCAGCCAGTGCAGCACTTTCAACCCAGGCTGGATGTGCTCCCACTTGGGGAGACCCATCAACAGCCTGGCCGCCGCATTCTGCACTAGCTGCAGCTTCCGGATCTGTGACAAAGGTAGCCCCATGTAGAGAGCGTTACAGTAGTCCAGCCTTGAGGAGACCGTCGCATGGATCACTGTAGCCAGGTCATCACGGTCGAGGAAGGGAACCAACTGCCGAGCCTGCCTAAGATGGTAAAATGCAGATCTGGCAGTGCAGGGAGAATGCCAAGCTGGACAGTGCAGAGAGAAATAGGCCTTCAAGTACTTCACTCCCTAACCTCCAGCTGGGATGTAGGAAGCTCCTGGAATTACAACTGATCTCCAGACTACAGAGATCAGTTCCCCTGGAATTAATGGCTGTTTTGGAGGATCGACTGTATGGCATTATACCCTACTGAGGTCCCTCCCCTCCTCAAACTCCACCCTCCTAAGGCTATACGCCCTAATCTCCAGGCAGTTTTAGGCTGCACTATGTTCAAGCAAAATGGTATTGCAGACTATGTGTACCCTGCAGGCTCCCACTTGATCATCCTTTCCCCCTAATATCATGATTTAAATATCTTATATTCTAATAGTGAAGTTGGCCAATCTTTGAATACTTAAATCTGGTAACTGGAGATGTCAACAGGCAAGACAAATCTTTCTACAAACCTGAAAAGAGCCCCAGGTTTGCAGAAAAATGTGAAATCTAAAGCAAGAAAAAATACATTGGGGGGCTTTTAAAAATCCAAAAGTGATAAAAGGAGCACCTGTAGCTTTAAGCAACAGATTCTGTCAGTGGCTGTTGCTAGGCAAACAAGGGTCCCAATCACATGCAGAATTAGCTGCGCTATAGGCTCGAATGCCGGGCAGATTTTAAGGGCACGATCACACGGGATCATCTGGCAAGCGTCCCGCACCCATCAGCAACCCGTCTCGCTCCGCCAAAGAAGCAGAGTTAAAAAATACCGGGGAAAGTCCAGTATCAAATGGGTTGCTACGGGCCACAGACGGAATTTCCCCTGTGTGATCACTCCAGCACTCTCTCATGGCATTGGGATGGTCTGAGCAGGTCATCCGGACTCTGTGCCGTTGTTCCCCCCCCTTCTCAGTATGCGCTTCATCACATACTGCCGTAGGAAGCCCTCAGTGTGGAGATGGGATTCATTGATCCTCCGTTTAAGCGACTTGAAAACAAGCAGCAAAAAACAAACAAACAAACAACTCACCCACGATTGCATCTGATCACGCAGTGGCGGGCTATACCCACAGCTTCAAAGAAGAAGAAGAGAAGAGATTGGATTTATCCCCCGCCCTTCACTACCCAAAGGTGTCTCAGAGCGGCTTACAAACTCGTTTCCCTTCCCCTCCCCACAACAGACACCCTGGGAGGTAAGTGGGGCTGAGAGAGCTCTGACAGAAACTGCTCTTTCAGGAACAGCTGTGCCAGAGCTGGTGACTGACCCAAGGTCACATCAGCAGGTGCAAGTGGAGGAGTGGGGAATCAAACCCAGTTCTCCCAGATTAGAGTCCACACACTTAACCACTACACCAAACTGGCTCTGTGTGATCACGCAACTGTGGGTCAATTAAATAGCCTTGCTTCCCCTGCGCATTATCTTGCGTTTGTGACTGGGACCACAGTATTGCAGGCTGGATTCTGTCAGTAAAAGGTAGGCCCCTTTCCAGGCCTATTTTGGCCTTTGGGAGGACTATTATGGCCAGGCCTGCCTAGCATCGTCAGCTCCAGATTGGGAAATTTCTGGAGATTTTGTGGTGGAGTCTGAGGATGGCAAAGTTTGGGGAAGGGAGAAGCCTCAGCTGTACATTATGCCAAAGAGTTCACCTTCCAAAACAGCCATTTTCTCTATGGGGACAGATCTTTGTCTTCTGGGTCCCAGCAGGAGGTTGGTAACCCTTGGCCTGGCAGCAACCTCTGGGTGGCTTGATACCACCTGACTTTCATGACTCAGCTAGGCCTGGCTGCTTGCTATTGTTCAAATATACAAACAGGGAACATGGTAACAAGTTTGAGAAGAAGAACAAGAAACTATACCATGTACAGGACTATGTTATAATGAATAAACTCATATATGAAAACACTAAGTGTATTTTATCGTGTTGAATATAAATATCATAAACAGATAATGAAGGTTCTTACACAAATACAAACAAATTAGATATCAAAAGTGTCTATTCCAAATGTATTCTAAGGTAGAAAAAAACTTTCCATAAGGTATGAAATACTCTCCAAGATTGTATCCGTCTGTAGTAAGAAAGTTCACTTCATCCCATGTGTATTAGGGTGATGAAGCATATGATAAATAAGTATCAAGACCCAATGGACTATTGATAAAGGGTCATTACAAAAATTCCTTTTTATCAAGAGTTGATGATCCTTCTATAAACATAAGCAGTTTACTGTAGCAACAAGGTACATTAATAATGGAATGCAGGCAGTCTCCAAACATCTGCATACATATCTGTGTGGAGCCTGGGGGTGGAGTCTGAGGAAGGGAAGGACCTCAGAGGGGTATAATGCCATAGACTCCATCCTCCAAAGCAGCCATTTCCTCCAGGATAACTAGGGTTGCCAATATCCAGATGAGGGCTGGTGATCACCCAGAATTACAACTGCTCTCCAGATAACAGAGATCAGTTCCCCTGGAGAAAATGGCTGCTTTGGAGGGTTGATTCTTTGGTATTATACACTGCTGAGGTCACTTCCCTCCCCAAAACTTGCCCTCCCAAATCTCCAGGAATTTTCCAACTTGGAGCTGGCAACCTGAAGGGGAACTGATCTCTGTAGTTGAGATCCCTAGGTTGGCAACCCTAGGAGAGAAGGAAGCAGGAAAAGAGGAGAGGTTATGGGGGCAGCTGATGGGTGAGAACCATCATCGACTTGCTGTGCCTCCCCAGAAAAAACAGTCACTTTTGCACATGTTCCTGGCACAATTGGCTGTTGCTCTAGCACTCTCTACTTCTTAGGGTTGCCAACAACATGGAGGGGAAAAATGTCTTTTCTCCTTAATATCACACACTCTCAGCCTAACCTACCTCACAAAGTTGTTGTGAAGATAAAATGAAGGAGAGGAGAATGTTGTAAGCCACCTTCGGTCCCCACTGGCGAGGAAGGTGGAGTAAAAATGAAGTTTTTTAAAAAGATAAATAATAATACAGACTTAATGGGATGTTATTTGTCAGTAAATTATATTTATCTCCATGCCTTGAAAAGCTTCACCTGTCCATTTCCACACACCAGGCCTCTAGCAAAAAGAGTGGGTCAGGACATCCCCCCCCTCCAAGATGTTGGCAACACTACCCCTTTTCCCCAGTAATAACTCATTAGTAAAATAGCCAGGTGGGAATGTATTTTGTGATCATGGCAAGCAGCCCTCTTGGATTTACATAGTAAATGAGTGATAGTTCTTCAGGGTCAGTTATTTGTTCAGCCCTGGGGGAAAGAATGCCCCTTCCTTCTTCCTAGGCTTGCCCAGCCCCACACTAGGGCAGGAGGCATCCCAATGGCAAGCCCCATTTCCTCCTGCTGCTCCAAGCACCAGTAGGTGAAAAACAAAATTAAAAACAGCAACATCACTGATCTTGCTATGTCAAGACTGGGTAAAACCCAGAAGGGATACAGGATAGTTCTAAGGATCACCAGAAACTCTATGGTTTAAATGTAGACTTTCTGATGATTCCTAGAGCTACCCTTCTTGGAAGTGACATAGTGATGTCAGTGACATTGCCAACATCACATGCACACCCACTTGTCCCCTCCTCCTGCCATCCCACAGTTCCCTCAGCCTGGTAACCCTACTTCTTCCAGAAGTTAGAAACAAGCTGCATACATGCTTTCATTTTTCAGAGCAGAAGTGAGCAGGTACTGGGGTAGGGCATTATTGAATTTTGCAGCTTGATATTTCAGGTTGAATATCTCCATTTAGGTTGTGCTCATCCCTTGTGCAATGGAAACCATGGGTCTTCAATTTTATGCCACTTTATTTTATTTTTTTTGTGCTGAATTTAGACAGTAAAATGTACACATTTTTCAAGGCTATTTATGCCTCAATCAATCAGTGTTTATATGCTTTATGTATACTATATTATAAATGATGGGCATTGTACATATAAACACTGTGTAAATTGCATGTCCATTTTATAAAAATGCATAAAAGAAACCAATGAATCACTGATGACAGCAATGAAGTTAGAATGACAGGAACCATTCACAGTAATGATATATGGAAACAGTAACTATTCTTACTGGTTACATTTATCATTCATTATATCAATTTTACTCCCAGTGTGTCTAACAGTGCAATCCTATGCTGAGTTAATCCAGTCTATGGGGAAGGGCTGTAACTCAGAGGTAGAGTATCTGTTTTGCATGCAGAAAGTCTTTAGTTAAATCTCTGGCAACTCCCTCCCCCCCCCTTAAAAGAATCAGATCGTAGACAATGTGAATGACCTCTGACTGAGACCCCTGGAGAGCTGCTGCCAGTCTGAGTAGACAGTAGTGACCTTGATAGACCAAGGGTCAGACTCAGTATAAAGCAGATTCATATTTTCATTAAAATCAATAAGTTTAGACTGGAGAATGCCAGATGTTCAAGCTGGATTCAAAAAAGGAAGAGGCACTAGAGATCATATTGCAAATTTACGTTGGTTACTGGAGCATATGAGAGTAATTTTAGAAGAAAATCAGATTGTGTTTCATGGATTACAGCAAAGCTTTTGACCTTGTAGGTCATGAAAAGCTATGGCTAGTTTATAAAGAAATGGGTGTGCCACAACATCTGATTGTTTTGATGTGCAATTTACACTCTGGACAAGAGGCTACTGTTAGGGCATGAAGAATATGAAGAAACAGGGTGGTTTCCAATTGGCAAAGGTGTCAGACAAGGATGTATTTTATTTATTTATTTATTTATTTTCACACTTATATCCCGCCCTCCCCGGTGGGCTCAGGGCGGCTAACAGAGGCCAGATCATTAGTCTAGCCATAAGTAAAAACATATAAAAATATAATAAAACATTAAAACTAAGACTAAAGTGCTCTATCCAGTTACTAGTGTCCTACGACTTGAGCTGGTATTCTCAGCGTACATATCCAGTGGCGACGGCATTTCTGATGTAATTCCAAGTTCTTCCTGGGGGCCCGTCAATGCATCCATTCAGATGTCTTGACGGTGGTGGTATAGTAGGGCGGCGGCTCCTACTCAAAAGCCTGGGGGAAGAGCTCCGTTTTGCAGGCCCTGCGGAACTGCTCAAGGTCCCGCAGGGCCCGGATCTCCCCCGGGAGCTCATTCCACCAAGTAGGAGCCGCCACCGAAAAAGCCCTAACCCTGGTCCCGGCTTCCTATCTTCCTATCTCTTCAATTTATGTGCAGAACACATCATAAGGAAAACTGGATTAGATTTAGATGAAGGTGGAATGCAAATTTGTGGAAGGAACAATGGTTTGAGATATCCAGATGACACCACATTACTGGCAGAAAATAAGACTTGAAATGACTAGTGAAGGTTAAAGCAGAAAGTGCAGCTGAACATCAAGAAGACAAAAGTAATGACTAGTGGGGAATTTTACAACTTTAAAGTTGATGATGAAATTTGTTCAAGATTTTCTATTCCTTGGCTCCATCATCAATCAAAAGGGAGACTGCAGCCAAGAAATCAGAAGGAGACTGAGACTGGGAAGGGCAGGCATGAAGGAGCCAGAACAAATTCTTAAGTGTAAGCCTGTGTCACTGGTGACCAAGACCAAGATAATTCATACTATAACATTCCTCATCACTATGTATAAGTGTGAAAACTGGACACTGAAGAAAGCTGAGAAGAAAAAAGTTGATTCATTTGAAATGTGGTGTTGGAGGAGAGTTTTATGGATACCATGGACTGCCAAAAAGATCAAATCAAGCCTGAACTCTCCCTAGAGGATAAATTGACAAAACTATTTTCTGGTGACAAAGACTCACCAGAAAAGACAATAATGCCAGGAAAATTTAAAGGCAGCAGGAAAAGAGGAAGCCCCAACATGAGATGGATTGACACCATCCAGAATTGCATTGCAAGTCTTTGAAAACATTTGTTGAAGGCTATATGTCCCAAAGCTGTGTCATTTCCTGAGCGAACTTTCTTCTTTTGCAAAGCTGAAGTACAAATATTCACAGATGTTACTAATGACACATTTTCTTGAGAAATATAGGTGTTACATTTTCTACCATGAGAGGACGCCTTTGAGATGGCTGTTTCATTGCTCTCTTACCCCAAATACTAAACTTGACCTTTTGTTATGACTGGCACAAAAATATTTGAAATTCTTATAATGAAAATTGAACATTTTTGTTGTAGTTAAATCAGATAAATCATCTTGTGAATCCAATTTCTCTGTCCTGATTTTAGTATTTAAAAAAGGTCACTGAAATGTGTATGTTATCACACATCCTGCTCCTTGGAACACAGGTGTCACACAAAATTGTGTTCCATGAACTTGAAGAGAATGAAGCTTAGTACAGAATTCTGAACTGCCATATGGACTTTCTGATTCTGGAAATCATTGTAGTTTTCCTCAGTTTCTTGTAACAATCTACTTTAGATCTGTAATCTCCTCCTGTGCTACAAAAGGACAGTTTTTTTGTTCCTGTAGTAAAGCTGCAAATATCACAGCTCTCTCGTCAATGTCCAAGTAGCTCAGAGCTGCAATTTGTTTAAAGCTAGCCTGAAGTGAACCAGTTAGAAAGAGCTGGTTTCCTGTCACACCTCATTCTGCCTCTTGCCTTTGAAGTCCACTTAACACAGCTCTCGTGTCCTACAGGGACTCCAGTGGATTAAATCAGGTCCCAAGACAATGCCCTGACTGTTCTAGGGCTCTTGCCCTTACTGTAGGTTGAATAAAAGGAAGGAAAGTGGGTGGGGAGGAGAATAATTTTCTTGTGCAGTTTCAGGGCAATGAGATGTGCATGAAATTCAGCTGCTCATATGTAAGTTTCCCCTTAAGTGTGAAATTACATACACACAGTTGTCACATTTTAGCCAGATGTTTACAGGAATCTATCATGTCTACATTATTGTGGACAAAACATTGAGCATATAGTCTCTACCATAATGAAGGATGCTCATGTGTGAAACACATATTTGTTACAGATATGCATAGTTTACCCCACTCCAAAGCTTCAGCACAGGTAACAAAATACAAAAATGGATGTGAGGAGCAACTTACACCCTATTCATAATATAATCAAATATCATAGTACAATTTGTTGAGATTTCCTGATGCAACTGATGAAAAGTATCATTGTGAGCATGCAAGGAAGCTTTAAATTGACAGATTGTCACCTGACAATTACAACCATAAACAGGATCGCTGTATAACTCTTACCTTGTTTTGCCTTGCTAAATTGCAGTGTTGTACAACGGCACTCAAATTTTATTTTGTGGTTTTCTGATAGGGACAAAGCACTGAACTCTTGCGATACCTGCTGAAATAACTCTGTTTCAACAGGATACACATGGAGCAGCTAAGGCTGTGTGTATAGACCCCTTTTTTAAAGCAAAAATCTTTTAAAATCAGCTGTTTGTACAGAGTGGGAAGCGGAATCTAGCCACTCCATGTACATTTGTGGGCTGGAGAAAAAGCTATATAAAGCCTTCCCACGCACCCTAACCAGGCTCTGCTGGTAAAGCAATATCCCCTATCCCTCTCCTTGGCATTAACCAGTTACTTTGGGGCTGAACAAGAATTTTGGGGATGTTTCTTAAATTGGCCAGGAGGAGGGTCTCTTTTGCATGCTGATGGAGATACTTTAAATTGTGCTGCGGGTGGAGATACTTTAAATTGTCCTGGCCTCTGTGGAGACTGGTTTAGCTCAACCCAGGTTTTACAGGATTAGTGTGGGATTGGTGATTTGGGTATATCAGATTAGCAAACCTCCTTTGTTAGCTATACATGGCATCTGGTATGTACCTTTGTTAGCTATACATGGTATCTGGTATGCTAACACTGTACCGTGACCAGGCATAAGGATGGGTAGAGTACTCTTTTGATGTTTAGGTGGGGCCCAGGATTCTCCTGGAAATACAACTGATATCCAGATGACATAGATCAGTTGCCCTGGAGGAAATGGCTGCTTTGGAGGGCACACTCTCATGCTGAGGTCCCTCCTTTCCCAAAGCTCCTCCATCTCCAGGCTCTGGCCTTAAATCTTCAGGAATTTTCAAAGCCAAGAGCTGACAACCTTATTGGTGTTAGGCATCAAATCATCAACCTGCATACTGACAAGCATCAGGAAACAGTGTTGATGTTCAGAATCTCTCAGAACATTTTGGGGTGCAGCTATGACAAGCATGGAGTGGGTAAATTATTGCTCTGAGCTTGGAGGGGGTGCTTACATACTGATGTGTTGCCCTACGAGGCCCCTACTGTGTTTTTATGAACTCATACGTTATGACAAACCGGACCTGTGCTAGTTGTGTGCAAAAGGGACTGAACTATAAGGTGACTCTAAATGAGGCCAGCTACAGATACATGCCCAGAAGAAGGAAGTCTTCTTATGAAACAATGTGTCCATGGGCCCTGTATGTCACCATCCCTCTTACTTGCAGTGAAATGAACCAGCTTCCTAGCCACACACACACACAGCATTGAAAGGCTGTTGCCATGCCAGGCAAGAAGATAGGGGACCAAGACTCCATGAAGGATCCCCTTCCTCTGCATGTAATCAACATATTTGTCCCCACCTAATACATTACCTAGTCAAAACCGCAGACTCGAGACAACAAGAGAACAATGCCTCTGGCCAGCAGAAGACATAATCCCATCAGGATGCCATTGTTTAACTTAGTTTCCCATTAGATTCAACATTGACCAGCCCTATGAAACTTGGACCCCCACCACCAATCAACATATTTGTTGGGACAGACTACTAGGAGGCTGCCAAAGCAGGTAGCCAATCGGGCCAATGGCCCACCCCTCAACCTCCAGCCCTCCCCTCAACCTCCCTATAAAAGAGCTGCGCAACACCAGCTCTCTCTCTCTCTTTCTCTGCTCCCCCACTCAACTCCTTCATACCTTAAGTGGTTGTGCAGCCAGAGTCTTCCGTGAGCCTGCCGGTTCAGGACATGGACCCTTCCCCCAGTATCCCATAACACTCTCATTTTCCCTGAGACTCATTCCTTCCGACTACAGAACAGGTAGAGTGTCACCCATCATTGAAATCTCCTGCTAATGTGAATGTGTTCTTTGTATTCTATCTATATTTCCTAGATACTGTGTAACTGTGTGTGTGTGTTATTGTATGCTTGAAATACAATTAGTAAACAAAATCAACTTATACTGACATCAGTCTTAGCGTCTATTTGGCGGGTCTGGAGAATTCTGTACCCCTGTGTACATTGATGTGTGCCCCTGCAGTGGCCTGTTGCCTAATTTAAGATCATAACTCCCCATATTAAATAACGATTTAAGGCAATTTGGCTAACAATGAGCCATTGAGGTAACCGCTTCAGAAAGGACAGTTATCAGGTAATTAGTTGCCTGTCAGCTGTAAAATTTAATACATCCTGGTTTAATCCATATTTGTTATGTGTCATTCTTCTTTTGGGGGTATGGGAGCAATGCACCTACAGTTCAAAAAAAGGATCTTTCTGACTTGCATTAGTATTAAGGAAATGGACATAAATAGTTTACAAAGTCCCTCTGAAACACATTGGGTGTCATGCGTGGAAACACCTGAAGGCTACCCTTGTGAAAAGTCCTGCAAGATTTTAGCAGAAACAATCAGGCCTTAATGTTTTACTTCGACCTACACTCCCAAGGTCCCTAAGGCAAAAGGCTAATGAAATCTCTACAAAACACAGGGCTTGTTCTTGGCAAACTTCTGTTTCTTGTTGAGGGAAATTAGAGTAATTGCTCCTGAAGTATCTCCCTGAGTTCATTCCCTCCTCGCTCTGCAGTCTAACTTACGGTATATTCTTCTATGGTATTCATTGCAGACAGGGAAAGGCAGATACACAGAAGGCATGTGAAGGAAAGACACTGCCTTTCTCCTTCCTCGGCAAGAGAGCATAACCATACCTCTGGGAATTTGCTTGAGTATATGCAACTGCTTTATACCAAGCCAGACCATTGGTACTAACTTGGCACTGTCTGATCTGACTGACAGAGGCTCTCCAGAATCTCAGCTGGGAACGGTGCTACTTGACATCAGTTTAGCAAGAATGGCCAAGGACTGAGCTACAGACCTTCTATATGCAAGGCATATTCTGTGCCACTGTGCCCTTAGAACGTAAGAGAAACCAATGTTGGATCGGGCCAATGGCCCATCCAGTACATCACTCTGTCACACAGTGGTCAAAAATACCAGATGCCATCAGGAGGTCCACCAGTGGGGTCAAGACACTAGAAGCCCTCCCCCTGTTGCCCCCCCCCAGCACTAAGAATACAGGAGGGGCCTTCCCTGGCATTTGTTTCATGCTCACCTGTACAGTGCAAGGAATTCTACATCCTGCTCATGACCTTCCCCCTCTCTATTTTCTATTCACCCGATAAAGATCAATGCTGCTCACCTGATCATCCTCTTGCAATGATAGATTCTGCATGAAAATCATAACTCATTAAGGACATTATGTATTGACTGAGCAATGTTAACTGTTCTGGCAATCTTTTATTTCACTCACAGGTTTTGCTTGATGTTAAAATATGAAGGGGGAGGGGGGATCATCTGAACCCTAATTGCTATATATAGGGAAGGATGAGGTTTGGCACCTTTTGGCATAATTTTGTGGAGGAAAAGATTAGCATAGTGGAGCTGGATGAGTTTGAAATTGAGGGTGTGGTACCATCTTGCTGTAAGCCAGCAGATATACAAATATAAATGGACGTGCCTTGCTCAATGGCAGAACATTGGCTTTGGATGCAAAAGGTCCCAGGATCATTTCCAAGTGTCTCCAGTTAAAAAGGATTGGGCATTAGGTGAAGTGAAAGACCTTTTTCTCAGACCCCAGAAAGCCAAAGCCAATAAGAGTACACATTAGTAACTTTGAGAGACCAATAGTCTAAGTTGGTGTAAGGCAGCTTTGTGTATTCATGAAGGGAGGGGGAACAGATTAATAATTATACACATCAGGCAGTTATAATATCCAATTGGATCTTATGTCTGTCTTCCATGAAATCTTCCTTCTATACAAAAATTATTCTCCAATGGACAATTACTTTTTCTGATGGTGAAAGGCTTCCTCTGATGAAGAAAAGTCTTTCTTTTTGAAGGAAATCTTTCTCTGTCGGAGGACAACAGTGAATGGGAGTCACATAACCCAACAGTGGAAAGGAATGAAATGATCCAACCCTCCTAATTAACTCATATGCTGGAGTGTTATATTTCCATTGAGGGGCATTGCATCACTCCATTCATATCAGAAAGGTTTGTGGCAGTGCAGAATGTTGTTTGTGGCTTACAATAAAAGCTGTGTGTGACTCGTTCACTGATCACAAAGTACAACAGGAAAGACATGCATTGGCCATGCACTGAATGGTTTTGTGAACTGGCTATTATTCTGCAATTGCTGATGTTGTATAAAAGAAAAGAAAATCTTATCTGTCTGCCTTTTTTTTCTTGCAGGTGTCACATCCATATAAAATCAAGGTAAGGAAGCAAGATGGAGATGAAAGGTGTATAGGGGGAAAAACCTGACTACAGATGTACATAAAACTGCAGGGGAAGCAGCTATTAGATATATGAGTGTACATTCTTGAGAAATTTTGCTGAAAAAGGGCTTACAATTTTCCTCCCTCCAACAGAGGTTCATATAAACCTTGTAGGCAATAGAGGGAAAAGGATGCAGCGTATATAACCAACTCAGGCTGTTTCTCCCTCTGGGAGATTTCAAGTGATTTGATTCAGCTCTCTAACATTGTTCAAGGTAGACTTCATCTCCCCCAGCACTCATCAAAGCTGCTAATAGGTACTTCAGAACTCATAAAGAGATGACCAAATCTTGGGCATTGGGGACTCTGCCTCATTTATCTTCCACAGGCAGAATCAGATCTGATTTTTTACACTGCCTGCTTGGATGCTAATGCTGTGACAGGTCCCTGACACTTTGCAGCCGCTTCCCCTGCAATAATGAACCACTGGAAATACATAGAGCAAGGGTTTGAGATCAAGAGTTGTGTCTATGCCACTACATTGTCAACAATGCTCTTGAACGTCTGATGCATAGACAGACACAAAACAGAATGTTGCAGACTTCTGAGCTGAACCAGAATTGTCTGTTTACAGATCTCTATAGGGTACGTTTTTATTCTGCCCTTCCTCCAAGGAGCTCAGAGTAGTGTACATGGGTCTTCATTTCTCATTTTATCTTCACAGCAACCATGTGGCAAATTTCCAGGGGAGAAGGATTTTACAAAAGTGGTGCCCATAAAAGTGGTGCTATCTAGTTGTAATTGGTGTGCTATGGTGGCTAGAAAGATAAGCATGGAAATCCTTGTCTGGAATCTGACCTTAGCTACAAGTTCACTGGGCACCCAGGCTACCTCGTTTCATTCCCTTGATTTTCAAATGGTTCACAGATAGTACTCTTAATTGGATATTCTTAAGTTGAATTCATATGTGCCATCTGCAGTGTGGTTGCAGTAATATAACACTGTTTGGAGTCAGCTCCTCAGTTTTGAGGAGAACGTCTAATGATTTTGGCAATTTTAGACAGACTATTGAACATGGGGAAAAAGTAAGGCTTGAAACTATTGAAAGTACTGTAGACTGGGATGGCAACTTACTCAGCTCTGGTGGGAGACCTCCTGTGATGCTCTTTGTCTGCCTCCTTACTCAATTAAGTGGTGGTGGGGAATGGGGGGAGAATGGCCTCAAATGATGCTTGGGCATCACTCCTTGTTTTGGAACATTTCAAAAAATCTCTATGGTAAACAGGAATTGTTGTTTCAGAAGTCTCCACCCCATCCCAATGCTCCTAGGGATGAACACAGTCAGGGCCGGCCCCAGTTTTTTTGCACACTAGGTGAGGATACCTTCTGTCGCCCCCCCATACACCCACCAATTTTCTGGTGCCCCCTCCCCCTCCACAAGCACCAGTGGTCTGGTTCCAGGGGTGCGACTGGGGTGAGGTGGCAAGGAGCTATTTTACAGAGGCTCAGAGGGACAGCTCACCCACCAAGGAGACAGATCCTATGGTCTAATTGAAGGTGGATTCCTAGGGCCCCTTAACCTGGTGTCTGAGAATGAGATGAGCACCTGTTCCCATGCCTTGAAGCATGAATCCCCTTTGCACAGCGGAAGTGGCCCACTCCCCACATCCTCCCACACTACTGGGCAAAGCGGGCACTTGATTTCAGCTGCAGCTTTGGACACCTTCTGCCCCCTACAGGGTCCATGTGGCTCCCTCAAGGGCCCGGCCCCAGCTAATGCCGCTGTGCCCCTCGGAGATCTGCACCCTAGGCCGTAGCCCTAGTTGGCCTAGTGGAAGAGCCAACCCTGAACACAGTTATTCAAGCAGCACATGCACCCACAGTTCGTGCTTATGAATTAAGTCTTGATTAATCATAGGAAGGATGGCAAAGGAACACACGGAATGTGAAGGGCTGCTTCTGACATTTCCATGATAATTGCTGAATGAGCTATCTTGACTTAAATCCTTTCTATGTTGGTAATGTAAGAACCCCAAGATCACAAAGAAGGAATCAATGTTAGAGGCATGTGTGAGACAGTAAGTGGGTTGTCAGTTCCTTCCATATAATCTTGGTGGTTTGATGCTACTGAAATGGTATGCTAAGAAGCCATACTGCAATGGCTCCCATTTAGTTACTTCTTTGCACCAAATTTCATGGTGGTTCAGAATCACAAAAATTCTGTCACAATAAAACACTCACAAATAACAGTCAATAAAATTAAAATTCAGAACACCGTGAGAAAAAAATCATTAAAATTAAGGGATCCAAACATGCCAATGCAGTTAACCCCCAAAGTTTAAAACATACAACCTCCATGATAATTATAGAAGTTTAACCGATACAATAAAAGAATTCCCCAATCATATACTGTAAATTTTGAATTTTTAATTGTAAAATTGTGTATATGATTGGTTGAATTATCATAATAAAGAATGAATGAACAAATTTCCCAATCAGAGTGTCATTATTGAGAAGGCTTTGGTTACTCTTCCCCTTCACCTCTCCTCAAAAAGAGACAGCTGGGTCTCTGCAAGTTTGTATGGAAGCAGATGGTTCTAAAGATATCTTAATCACTTTTCATCTAGAGCCTTGCGGGTCGGATCAAGCACAAACTGGAAGACCATGGAAATCTTCAAGTACTGGCAAAAAGATGGTTCTTTACTCTTTGTGCTAGTCCAGTCTTTTGTCCTGGGATTTTGAAAAAATGAAAATGACATTACTTCGAAGGAGTGAGAGAATTTTATAACCTGAGAATTATGTAGTCCTGGGGTCTAATTTTAATGGAAGACTGGAAGTCAAATCACTAATCTGTCCAAACACCTTCATCTGAACACTATAGATTTGATTAAATGGTGTTTTTAATGTATGGCGAAAAGCTACAGGGATTCTCCTGCACATCTGGGTTTTTTTTGTCAGTTTTGCTTTTAAATGAAACTCCACTCTGCATTATACACAAAACCATTCATACAATTTTCCTGTCATCTGTCATTTCCATCGGACTAGACAGAGCGTCAGACATCCTCCTGTATCTATGCAAATAGTCTTTGTAGCATCTAATCCCCAAGAATTTTTTTTTTAAAGCTGAAAATGATTTTGGACTTGAGTTTAGAGACTGCAGTACATCACAGCTGATGGGTAAAATGGAATGGTAAGCCATTATTATACTTTGTGCAATTCTAATTAGGAATGACAGGGCAGAACTCTGTAATTTTAGGGCTTGCTGTATCGTCCTGGCACTAACAATGCACAGTTTTCAAAAGAAGACATTTCCTAAGAGTTCCTCCTAAATGAAGAAGATAGCTTTGGCTTGAATACAACACAGTATTTCAGGAACAGCATTCCATAGGGCGTTTCCAATTGCAGCAAGAGGGAGAAAGTAAGAAAATCGCACTCCATGGATGGAAATCCTTCTGTCCATGTAACCACTCAATTGAATCCAAGCCATTAGCACATGGGTCCCCAACATGATGCTTGTGGACATCATGGCACTCACCAACACCTTTCCTGGCACCTGCAAAGTGTTTTCAGAAAGTAGGGGGAAACATTGTCCTATGTTTTTAGTACAAGTTGCTGTTAACAGGCATCCAGTTACAGCTGCAAATCATCATGACTCCCTATTTGGCCAGCATTATTCCCAGCTTTCTTTATCCTAGATAGCTTTGCCAGGTACTTCCTGGCTACCAGCAGGGGTGGAAGGGTAGAGTTACAAGATCCAGGCTGGGAAACTCCTGGAGAGTTGAGGACAGAGCCTGGGGGAGGGAAGGGACTAGGGATGGGCACAAACCAGGAAAATTGAGGTTCATCCTGGTTCATGAGGTCACACAAAGTATGAACTGGACAACCCCTCTGGTTCACAAGCTGATTTGAGTTCATGGGTTTCTTAAAAGCCATTTAAAGGGAACATCTAGTACAGGGTCATCAAACATGTGGCCCAGGGGCCAGATCAGGCCCCTGGAGGGCTTCCATCAGGCCCGCAGTGGAACTGGCCATCTCCTGCTTTCAGTTCTGCTGCTGCTGCATCGTAGCTTGCTTCACCAGACTCTCTTAATCACTCAGCCATTTCATGTTTTAACCTGGGTCCTAGACTCCGAACTCTGAGCATGAGATTTCTGTGGTGAATGTCAATAAATCAAAAGTAGGTTTGTAGCTTACAGAGCTAATGTTTTAAGCATGTTTTTATTTTAAGTAAATTATTTTATGACACACATGGCCCGGCCCAACAAGGTCTCATTTATGTCAGATCCGGCCCTCATAACAAATGAGTTCGACACCCCTGATCTAGTAGATGCAAGCCATTTCAGTGATGCCTTTCACTCCACTACCTCATGGAAGCCAGCAGCTGGTCATATACTGAGCAAGAATTTTTGAGGGTTTCTTCAGACTGGCACAAGAAGAAGACCTTGCTTCCATCTGTTACGTTTGGTGTCTAGAAAATGATAGTATAACCAGGCCTCAATTGTTTGACTAGTTAGGCCATAAATCAGGAGGTGAGAGTCAGGATGAACACAGGTAAGGCTAACTGGTGAATAACCTTAGGCAGGGGTGGCCAAACTGTGGTTCGGGAGGGCAGCTGGGGAAGCTAAATACCATTAGGTAAAGGTAAAGGTTCCCTTGCTCGAAAGTCAGTCAAATCCGACTCTAGGGTTGCAGTGCTCATCTCCGTTTCAAAGCCAAAGAGCCAGCGCTGTCCGAAGACGTTTCTGTGGTCACGTGGCCGGCATGACTAAACACCAAGGCGCACGGAACGCTGTTACCTTCCCACCGAAGTGGTACCTATTTATCTACTTGCAATTTCTTGCTTTCGAACTGCTAGGTTGGCAGGAGCTGGAACTAGAGACAGGAGCTCACCCCGTCTTGCGGCACCCGGGTCTTGAACTGCTGAACTACTGACCTTCCACAGCCTGCAGTTCAGCATCTTAACCACTTGAGCCACCGCAGCTCCTTATTTATTTGTTTACTAATAAATATCATTGGACAAATAAATAACATCATCAATATTTGCTTTTACCCCTTTTTGTTATTATTTTGGCAGTCTCATTTAATGTTAATAAAAAGCAAATTTGCATATTTTCCAATAAAAATGTGTAATATTTGTTCATGTTTCACAGCTCTCAAACATCTGATGTTTATGTGGCTATGTGGCTCTTATGTTAAGCATGTTTGGCCACCCCTTCCCTAAGGCATCTAAAGGTGAATGGCCATTCCTAAAACAGCCCATTATTTGCTGGTGGGCTGGGATGTAGAAGAAGTATCCTTGGTGCTTAACAGTATCATCCAAAATCTTACTTTCTGGAACAGCACATTTCAGAAAGGGGAATGAAGCTTGGTACCTCTTGTCACAGGTAATCTGCATGCTAGGGTGAAGTTTAGATAATACAGATGAAAAATGAACCTAGGGTGGGATTGCCCTGAATGCTGGTAGCCAGAGGTGCCTTAGTTGTTACCTGCAAAAGGAGAAGTAAGTTTAAGCACTGAGAAAATTTTTATGGAGCCAGTTACAAAAAGAAAAGAAATGTGAGTAGAAGTCTCTTTATAAAAGAGGAGGTCATCCTTAACAAATATGATTAACATCTTGCAGAAGAGGAGACAATGAAAACTGACAAGGTAATGCAGCAGATATAATGGCCTTCTAGATGCCTATTTATGATAGTGTATGTTGCTTTAAAGAGTTAAGGGATAAAAAGGTCTGGGTTTGATAATGGAAGTGCCCACTGACATTAGAAATTACTTGATAAAGAGATCAGAAAAGATGGGTAGTAGAAGAAATGAATGTAGCTGGGGTGGCAGTTGGATTTCTCTGGGGAACAGAATGCTCCATCATATTCATACACCAATGACCCTTAAGAAGGAATATCAGAAAGTGATGTGTGTGCATGATCAGTCAGCATAAAGTAGAGGGAAGAAGAGGAAGACTCTGAGAAGAGTCCTAAGATAAGAAAGGATAATATCAGCACTTGAGCTGTCTGGGACCAATGTACCTATGTATATAGCCTTCTCCGCTATGTCCCTGGGAGAGCCTTGCACTCCACTGATAACAACTTGCTGGTGATCCCTGGCCCCAGGAATGTCCGACTGTCCCCACCAGGGTCAGGGCCTTTTCAGTACGGGCCTCAACCTGGTGGAACTCTCTCCTGAATTACACCAGGGCCCTACGAGACCTTGTGCAATTCTGCAGGGCCTGTAAGGCAGAGATGTTCTGCCAGGCTTTTGGGTGAGGGCAGCAATGGTTGGTTGTACCGGATAGCACCCTTTCCCTCTCCCCCCATATATATTTTGCTTAAGTTTCCCGCTCCCCACTACCACCAAATGGCTGGGCAGCCCAGAATGGGAACAGAAAGTTATAAATTGCCATCTGGAATCTTTTATTCTGGTTTTATTTTTATTGTCTGTATACAGATATTTTTTAATTTGTATTTGTTTCATGGCATTTTGCCTTCTGTACATCACCCAGAGCCCGGCATAAGCTGGGATAGGGTAATTAATTAATTAATAATAATAATAATTCAAAATGGTGGATAGTGGCAAAAAACACAGAAAGAAACCTTTCAGGTATGGAGAAGGATCTATTCAGTCCTTGATTCTTGTGCCAGGTATTACTGTCCTTTCAGGTCAGAACTTCTGTTTGACTCCAGAGTTGTGCATACTCATGGACTGATGCACGTTAGCCTATGATGATATTGTGGAGGTTGTAGTCAACATGGTGGAACTCCCCTTTCTTAGAGACATATGGTGTGCAGAGCTTAAATTGAGCCAACTCTGAATCCTGGAATACATGGCATAATACCATAATGAAAGTCCTGCTGGACCACATCAAAGTAATTTATTCTGGGAAGTGTATGAAGTGTAATAACTGTGTTCCCAGTGACATTTCAGAGGCATACTGTAACAAACCGACTTGGGTGAAGGCCTCTGATCTTGACAGTTCCTTATTCTAGCATGACCTTATGACTCTAGGTCCAAGGTTGTTAATTCTACTGATTACCAGAGCTGGCTCCAGACTGCGCAATTAGCTGGTCCAGTTGCTGGATTTGGATGTGTATGTACATTTTTTCAGACTTGTTTTGGATTAAATAAAGAGACTCTAAATTGGACTGAAATGACTCTATCCTTTGGACATTTTATGCCCCTTTTTGGTCATTGGAAGGGTCTTTGGCTTCTCTCCTTTTGCTAACTGACCTGAGCCCTCTTTGCCAACCTCTTTTGTGCACTTACCAGAGTAGTGTGTGTTGTGTGCCTGTGTATGTGTGTGCAAGAAGATAAGAGATGGAAAAATTCAGATGGAAGTCAGATGGAAAAATTCACAGGGGTCAGAAGGGAGCTTTGGATAACTCAGCACATGAGCAGTGCATCCAGAACATGTAGCTCCCATGATGCTCAGCCACCTTGGATCCAAGTCAATGTGCAGGAGCATCTCAGGGTCCATGACATCTTCTGATGTTCCCAGCCAAGAAGACTGGATGAAAAAAAAGAGAAAATAATAGAAGAATTAGAGCTAAATTCCAGTCCAGTGGCACCTTTAAGACCAACAAAGTTTTATTCAAGATATAAGCTTCCGTGTGCATACACCAGCTCATACATATAGATAGAAGGTGAGCAGTAAATTAGCATACAACATAATGAAGATGTTTAACAGATGTAAGGACTAAACAGGAATAACAAGTTTGGTCTACATCTTCACCATTTGTTTGGATTTAATTCCTGGGGGGGGATACAATGAAGCAAATAAATATATCAGAATTGGAGACTGATGTGTAAATGTACCCTTCTTAATTGTGGAAGGCTGAGAGTAATTAACTGAGACACTGTTGTTACACTCCATCCATCTCCTCTCAAGCAAGGAGGTAACTAACAGCATCCGTTTCTTTAAGGTGGGATTATTGGTTGTACAATGTTATGTCTCCTTTGTCACCAGACCAGAGAAATACAGTCCAATCTACTATTCCAAATTACATTACATTCTACTATTCTTTGTATTACATTACAATCACTATTCCAATCTACTATTTAAAATAAGAAATACAATAAAATAAAGAGGATGTACGGCCCTTCTTGGAGAGAATACAGATGTAAAGACTGGATGAGATTAGCATATGTAGTGAGATAAGAAACCAATATACTTGTTAAGTCTGGGGGGGGGGTTTGTTCCAAATGTTGTAATAACTTGTAATTCAGCAATTTCCCTTTCCATTCTGTTTCTGAAGTTCCTTTGCAATAAAACAACTACTTTAAGGTGACCCACTGAATGTCCTGGAAGGTAGAAGTGTTCCCCTACAGGTTTCTCAGTCTTGTGATTCTTAATGTCAGATTTGTGTCCATTTATCCTTTGGCATAGGGTTTGCCTGTTTGCCCTATATAGAGAATGGGAGGAAATTGTTGGCATGTAATGGCATATACAATGCTAGAAGATGAGCAAATGAATGAGATGGTGTACTTGATGTTGTTAGGTCCAGTGATTGCATTGTCTGGGTATACGTGGCAGCAAAGTTGGCATCTGGATTTATTGCAAACTTTGGTACTAGTTTCCATGTTCAAGTTAGATTTTGTATTGTGGGTGGGGAGTTGTTTAAGACTGGGGCCTGTCTGTGTGCAAGAAAAGGTTTGCTTGTGAAAGTGAACTATCATTATTCAGTAGAGGTTGTAAGTCATTGATGTTGTGTTGAACTATTTTGAGCTGAGAGCTGTATGTGACTACTATTGGTCAGGGCCGCAGCTAGCACAAGGGCACATGGAGTGACATAAGAGTTCCCTTTATGCTGTGCTAGGGGGCACTGGCACACAAAGTTTTAGCTGCCAGCTCAGGCAGTTTAAGCTTCTGCTCACACTAAGGCATTTCCCCCTCCATTGGAAACAATGGAGGATGGGGGCACCTTCTGGAGCCCATAGAATTGGACCCCCTGGTTCAGTTTTTTTAAACATGGTGGTTAATCTTGCGATAGTCAAATGTAAACTCAATCACAACTTTAATGCTACTAGCTTTTTTGCTCATGAGGTAGAATTTGTGCTCACAGCACTGTGGAGCTTAGAGGGAATATTGGCAATGCCCCCTCCTGATTCCCCAGCACCCCCCAATCCATGAGCCCCATGCATGGGCCCAGTGCACTGGAACTGCTGCAGAAGTCAGAGGCAGCACACTCCTCCCTCTGCAACTGCTGCTGAGCTGGGAAGCTTCACAGGAGCTGAATCCCGACAGGAGGAACATCTGTCCGGGTAAGACTGCTGAGGTGCTGACACTTGGCCCTGACATAGGAGGACATGCTGGTAACCTCTCCAAGTGTGTGTGGCATGCAGTCACTGCTGGCGGTGCTCTAGCATGTGTAGGGCCCACTCCAGCCCATTGGCCTGTGGCAGACTTTGCAGAAGTAGGGGGGCCAATATGGGGGCCAAGGAGCCGCATTCTGGCTCTGCTTTTGTGGAGCGTTCCTCGGAGTTGTGAGGTGGGCCTGAATGGTAAGGGGCCATTGGGACGGAATACATGAGGTGGACTATCAATAAAGACCCTTTCTTGGTTATCCAGGCATCCAAAAATGGATAAAAGAAATCAAGATCAACCCACATGTCTCCAACTTACATTTCCTTCTCCATCTTCTCTTCTCTTCTATTTATTATTTTCAAAACACTGCATGGACATATACTTCACAGCTCAGTACTAAGCAAAATGCTTTCCCCCACCCCTCCTCCATCCAGTGCCCCCTCTCCATCCAGTGCCCCCCAATGAAAATTGTCTAGCTATGGGTCTGCTAGTGGTGTTCTGTTATTGTCTTTTGGGGGCCTGTCTTCTAACAGGCTTTCTCTGGGTGTCATTCTGGCTTTTGTTAATCTGTTTCTTGACTTTATCAGGTGGATATTTTAGTTCCAAAAAGGTTTGTTGTACATCCCTCAGGTGAGAATCTCAGTCTGTAGGACTGGAACAGATGCAGTTTGTTTGTTTGATTGATTGATTGATTTGTATCCTGCCCTCCCTGCCGAGGCAGGCTCAGGGCGGCTTACAACAGACTTAAAAGTACAAACAAATACAGAATTACTCCAGTCTAAGGCCATTCATTTTAATAGCCTCATACCAAAGTAGGATTACACTGCTAAATCATCTGCACATCTTCAGTTCAAAAACTGAGTTTGAAACATAAGTAAGTTCAGTAACAGTTAAGGGAATTTTCAGTATTTACAGATCAGAAAGTAGTAGCCAAAACATATACTAAACTCATAATGCATGCAAAATATCTATTCCTTTGTAGAACAGTGTGAAGTCACCCTCAGTTACTAATTTTATGGGTACCTCAATAAATATATCTGTATGTTAACAATTACACCCTTTTCTAAAATTGAATTCTTGATATGAAAAAAAATTAACCTCTAGATGCCAAGTGCAAGACATTACAGGCAAAATACATGGCAGCTTTCCTAAAGCTTCTGGTAAATGGACCTAGAGTCAACATATAACACATGTCACATAGAAATTCCAGAGGGGGAAAAGATCCAGCTTTCAAGAACATGTTTGAGATCCAGGTATTAAAAATCCAAAGTTAGGCTTCTGCATTTGAAAAATCTCTCAGGGCTCCCAACTTCCAACAGACTCTTTATTTTTCTCATTCATTGTTAAACACTTAGAGCTACAGTGTCTTTGATTGTATCTGTTGCTACATGATGCTGTGGTTATTTCATTCAGTGTTATCATGTTAGGCATTTTTCTTATTCTCAACAGAAAAGCTTCAGCAGGCTTGGGTGGCGAGCACACTGTCCACTAAACCTGAAATGTCCTTTCTACCTCCAGACTAGAGGGTTAGGCCTAATACACCAGCTGACCACAATATTATGCCACAGGTGACACAGCATCAGAAAAGGTAATGAAAAAATAAAACTCTGTTGAAGGTTGGAGCTATTTTTTTTAAGATACAACCTAAAGCACTAATATAGTGTAGAGCCTGGCTGTAGACAACAGATTGGTTGGTATGTTTAGGATGGTAGCTGGATGCATGTAGGTACATTTGTCAATGTAGGTTTCTGGTATAAGGTGGCGTGTATGTGTCCGTCATGTATTTGTACAGTGGTTTCTAGGAAATGTATTTCTTGCACAGATTGGTTCATTGTCGGGTTGATGTTAGACTTCAGGATTCATTTAGGTAATCTAGTTTTACTGGATGGTGAATGGGATGAATAAGGCAAATACATCAAAACCCACTTTCCAGAATGCCACTACAAAGAACCAAAACAAGCTGAACTGTCCCCCCCCCCCCAATTTGATATAGCATTCTCTGTTTAGAATCTGGAATGATACATAGAATCTGGAACAATATCAGATGGCTTTGTTGATGACCTCATTCACTGCAGTTCTCTCCAGAAGGGATAGAGATGGTCACTGTTGCTCAAGCATATCTATCTATAGCAGTGCAATTATAAGCAGAGTTACAAGTCCATGCACACAGAGACTTGTTTAGGACTGCACTGCCATGCAACCATTCCTGACCCGCCTCAACACATCAGTCTCCAATGTACTGTCTGAAATAGGTTCATGACTTTCAGCTTCTACAATGGCTGTATCAGAGTCAATTTTGCACACATGCAAAGTTCAAAAAAAGGAAACACAAAATGGAATGTAGTTTTCGTGAAGTTCCATTGGGGTGTTCGCTTTCCAAATCTCTTCAAGAAATTTCAAGCATCTCCATGGGGAGGCCTGCGTCACGCTTGGGGAAATGTTGTTATAGTTGCTGTTTGTGGCATGCTGAGGTAAGAAAGTTCTTTTTCTTCCCTGCGTTGCTTGGAGCTGACAGAATGAGACTTACAAGGAGGAACTGGGAGGCAAAATCACACCACCACCTCATGTCTTGTTTTCCTAAAAAGCAGAAGCAGTCACTTCACCTATGTCATGTCTCAGTCTTAATTGCCCTTTGTCTGGTCTTTTGCAGCATTCACCTCCTGCTTCTGATCCCAAGCATCATTATTTGAGGCTAAGACATGAAGACTCCCCCCTCCCACCCCCTTCTGCATATTTTGACATTGAAAACATCTTCCTCCCCCCTTTTTTCCTGGCTATGATCCCTGTGTTAAAAGGGCCCCTTGAACTCTTGTTTTATGGACACCAAAAGCATCATTTTCTCTGTGTAACTTGACACATCCCAGCGGCAGGACATGCTCAATTACCTGATGAGGCAGCATTGTGATCTCCACACACACACCGCACACACACACACACCACAGCCCGAAGTCAAATACAGCTTCCAAAAGCCTCAGCTAGGATTTCTTTGATAAGGAAGAAGTTATTCTTGAGAATATTATGTAGGCACTCAGGTTAGGTTCTGATTAATTTAACTCTGTTGTTATTTTCCCTCAGATACTTTGGGTTGCCAACCTCCAGGTGGGGCCTGGCAATCTCCTGGAATAACAGTAGCTCTCTAGAGATGAGTTCCCCTGGAGAAAATGGCTACTTTGGAGGGCAGACACTATGGCATTGTACCCTGCTGAAGTATCTCCCCCTCCTGAAACATTGCTGTCTCCAGCCTCCACCCCTCAAATCCCCAGGAATTTCCCAACCTGAAGATGGCAACTACACAGACACCAAACCAAGGGACAAGTGCCTCAGCTAGCTCATCTGTGCAAGGGATGAAGTATTTTTCATTTTCTGAAGGGGAATGCAGACAGTGATTGGCAAGAGGTAACATACCATGTTACCTTGGTAAATTGTTTGTATATCTTGTTGTTGTTCAGTCGCACAGTCGAGTCCGACTCTTCACGACCCCATGGACCAGATCCTGCCAGGCCTTCCTGTCTTCCGCCGTCCTCTCAAGTTTGCTCAATTTCATGTTCGTTGCATCTATGACACTGTCTAACCATCTCATCCTTTGCCGTCCCCGTCTTCTTTGACCTTCAATCTTGTATATCTTGTAGCACACTGCAAATGAAAGCATGAGATACATGTAGCTATGTTAAACCAGGATCTATTCATAGCTGACCTACATGAGAATTACACCTTGAATGTAGGTTGCAATTTAACAGTTCTGCTTTGAACAGTGAAGAAAGGCAGGATATAAATGTTTTAATCAGGGGTCATTTCCTGCAGGAGCGCACAGAAGCGGAGCTCCGGCAGTAAAGAGCCCAGGGGGTGGGCACATGCAACAAGCCCTGCCCCCTGCTCCCAGCAGCCCCGGGCCACAAGGAGCAATAAGCAGCCGGGTAAGTTGCAGAGCCCCCCCCCCATAGTAATCTAAAACAGTCCAGTGGCATCTTTAAGGCCAAGGTTTATTCAGGTACAAGCTCTCCCTCCTCTGTGAGGGCAGATCTGCGCGTGCCCCCACCCCCAATAGCTAGCAATCCAAAACAGTCCAGTGGAGCCTGAGCGGTGGGTTTTGCCTTCTGACACACTTCCGGTGATGTCAGGGGGTGTGGCATATGCTAATGAGTTATGCTAATGAGTTATGCTAATGAGCTCCTGCACCTCTTTTTCTATGAAATGACCCCTGGTTTTAATTAATTGATTGATTTTTTAAAAGCAGGAAATATGGCTGCTATCACTGAGTAAACCCAAAGGGGCTCCAAACTTGACCAGCATATTCCTGCTGGCTTAGTTTATCCCAGTCAACGTATAAAGCAGTGCCAAGAGGTGCCAAGCTTCATCTCCCTCCCTCTTTGTACCACTCAAGCGACTAAGCCATTTGTCAATGCTGCTTGGCACTAAAAGTATTACCTTCGCACCCGTCCACTCCAGATAGTAATGGAATGGCTTTTAGACAGTGCTTCATTCTTAAATGCCTCATGATGTTCACCAATTGCCCCAATGGTGGGGAGAAAACAGCAAAAAATAAGGACTGATGTCAAACCAGAGAGTCTCTGCAGTAGAAACTGAAGATGGGGAAGATTTTTACAGAACCAGTGCCACTGTGGCAATGCCAGCACGATAAATCCAAGCAAAGGGGGATTTAAACACTGTTTAACTGCAGCTATCCTGTTTTCCTGGATAATCCTGAATTTTTCTGGGATTGGCTATGTTCAATAGCCAAAAATATACCTCCTTCTATATTTATCAGATAAATACTGATAAGGTATTTTCCAGGTTTTTCCCCCCAGCTCCGATGGAGCCAAATGCACAGCACTAGAGCCAGTTTAAGAGGCAAAGAGAGACCCAAGATCACCACGGTCTTCCCATGACAGTTTAATCATTACACCACACTGGGTATCAATTTTGTCTTAGGGTCAAAGTAGACATGAAGCTCAGAGATGTGAATGGGAAGAGAGAAAGTTAAGCCTTCCTCCGAGCAGTTTTATGACTGGAGTGTTTGGCAAACTGGAACAAAAGCCTCTCAACATAAAACTTATAGATTTAACTAACTGTGAATAGCATAAGAAACTCATTAGCCTGAGACATAAGAACTAAAGTCCGTGCATGTACTGGTTTCACCTCAGAGTTATCTATACCGAGTTACCTCAGAACTTTTAATCCCTGATTTGACCTGACCTTTCCCCTCTATGTTAATAAAATATGTTGTTAATTTTGAATTTCAAAACATCTCAAGTGCCATTTTCAGTGATTTAATTTAAAACCTGATCCTGACCCTTCTCTCAGGTTCCTGGGCTGAGCCAGCAGAAAATATCCTACTGAGACAGGTTGGGGCAGCCAGAGTTCTTCAGGAAAGAAGAAAACAGACCACTAGGGCTGTTCAGTCAGAAACGGAAAGAAAAATGGAGGAAAAATCTTGCCTCTGAGAGAGGGAAGTGGTCGGTGCCATCATATTTGGTGGTAGTGGTCAGATATGAAAATAAAACCCACAACTAGTTTGTCCCATCATAACTACATACTATTATAAGAAAATGTTGTATAAATTTGTGAGGAATTACCACAGAATTCCTGTTAGAAATGGAACCATCACACAGACCCAGAGAGGCACATGGGGACAGTCAGGGAGAAGAAACATCCACTGAGGAAAATCCTAGACATGAGGAAGAAATTATGGAAATCTTGCCTTTGAGGGAGAGAAGTGGATGTGGCTGTCATAGCTCCATTCGTGGAACTCCCAGAGTCACATTTAGTTCAGCCCTTAGACATTACTAAAACAGACTGATGGCTGTTTTAGCCTTTGCATCTATTTTGTAAGCCACCTCAGGCATTTTTAGCAATTGGATGGGAAGGGATACAAATCTTCTCAATAAATAAATCATGAATTAGTTGAGCAATCAACCCCCCTGAAAATAGAAGGGAAAGGTTTTCAAGATTATAGTTTTTTAGGCCATCTTTGCCAAAGCTATGATCCTCAGGACAATTTTAATCCAAGAGTGGAGACTGGGGCAAGACATCTACAAATGTTGAGGGATTGGTGTTTCAATATAATCAGGAAAATTCTTCTGCATATTTTTAAGTTGTTGCTGAATTTTATAGAAAATTTGAGTCAAAATATTTAGGGAATTTTGCATTCCAATAAGAGGTTTAATAACACCAGTGAAATTTCTGAAAGGGGGTCCCCCCCTCGCCTAAGTAGGTGTCAAAAGTGGAAGTGACACTTCTGGTTCTCCCTGCTCCTGTTGTGACACTTGTCTATGGAAAAACCTGTCAGAATACTGAACTATCTGGCTTAATTATTCAGACTCTGTTTAAAGAAGCTTCATATACTTATTGTTTTGTATTTAAGGTATTCATTAGACTCCCAGAAAAGCTCAAAGTGGCATTATTCACAAAATCAGATGAAAAAACATTAACACTTTTGAAACTGAAACCACAGCAATCAACTATCAAAACAGAGCAGAATACAAACAGTAATGTAGAATACAAAATAAACCCACTAAACATTTGTATCCTGTCCTTCTTCCAAAGATCTGAGGTCAGTATACAACACTCTCTCTTTCTCCATTTTTTGTTGTTTTTCAGTTGCACAGTCGAGTCCGACTCTTCGCGACCCCATGGACCAGATCCCGCCAGGCCTTCCTGTCTTCCGCCGTCCTCTGAAGTTGGCTCAATTTCATGTTCGTTGCATCTATGACACTGTCTAACCATCTCATCCTTTGCCATCCCTGTCTTCTTTGACCTTCAGTCTTTCCCAGCATCAGGGTCTTCTCCAGGGAGTGCTCCCTTCTCATTTGGTGGCCAAAGTATTTGAGCTTCAGTTTCATTATCTGGCCTTCCAGGGAACAGTCAGGGTTGATTTCTTTTAGGATTGATTGATTTGATCTTCTTGCAGTCCAAGGGACTCTCAAGAGTCTTCTCCAGCACCATAGTTCAAAAGAATCTATTCTTTGGCGCTCGGCCTTCCTTATAGTCCAACTCTCACAGCCATACATGACTACTGGGAATACCATTGCTTTGACCATGCGGACTTTTGTTGGCAGGGTGATATCTCTACTTTTTATCATGCTGTTGAGGTTTGCCATCGCTTTCCTCCCAAGGAGCAGGCGTCTTTTCATATCATGGCTGCTGTAACAGTCTGCGGTGATCTGGGATCCCAGGAATGTGAAGTCTATCACTACTTCCACGACTTCCCCTTCTATTTGCCAAGGAGTGATGGGGCCGGATGCCATGATCTTAGTTTTTTTGATGTTGAGCTTCAAGCCCACTTTTGCACTCTCCTGTTTTACTCTGAGCAAGAGGCTCTTTAGGTCCTCTTCACTTTCTGCCATTAGAGTGGTATCGTCTGCATATCTGAGGTTGTTGATCTTTTCCCCAGCAATCTTAATTCCCGCTTGTGATTCATCCAGGCCAGCATTTCGCATGATGTACTCTGCATATATATTAAATAAGCAAGGTGACAATATACATCCTTGTCGTACTCCTTTTCCTATGCTGAACCAATCAGTTGTTCCATATCCGGTTCTAACTGTCGCTTCTTGGCCCTTATACAGGTTTCTCAAGAGACATGTGAGGTGGTCTGGTACTCCCATCTCTTTAAGGACCTGCCATAGTTTGTTGTGATCCACACAGTCAAAAGCTTTAGCATAGTCAATGAAGCAGAAGTAGATATTTTTCTGGTACTCTCTTGCTTTCTCCATAATCCAGCGAATGTTGGCAATTTGATCTCTAGTTCCTCTACCTCTTCGAAACCCAGCTTGTACTTCTGGTAGTTCTCTATCCACGTACTGTTGAAGCCTAGCTTGTAGGATCTTGAGCATGACCTTGCTAGCATGTGATATGAGTGCAATTGTGCGATAGTTTGAACATTCCTTGGCATTGCCCTTCTTTGGGATTGGAATGTATACTGATCTTTTCCAATCCTGTGGCCACTGTTGCGTTTTCCAAATTTGCTGGCAAATGGAGTGCAGCACTTTAACAGCATCATCTTCTAAGACTTTGAATAGCTCAGCTGGAATACCATCACCTCCACTAGCTTTGTTGTTAGCAATGCTTTCTAAGGCCCATTTAACTTCACATTCCAGGATGTCTGGCTCGAGGTCAGTGATTATACCGTCGTGGTTGTCAAGGACATCGAGGTCTTTCTTGTATAGTTCTTCTGTGTATTCTTGCCATCTTTTCCTAATCTCTTCTGCTTCTGTTAGGTCCCTACCGTTTTTGTCCTTTATCATGGCCAGCTTTGCATGGAACGCTCCCTTGATTTCTCCAACTTTCTTGAAGAGATCTCTAGTCCTTCCCATTCTATTGTTTTCTTCTATTACTTTGCACTGTTCATTCAGGAAGGCCTCCTTATCTCTCCTTGCTGTTCTCTGGAAATCTGCGTTCAGTTGGGTAAATCTTTCCTTTTCGCCTTTGCCTTTCGCTTTCCTTCTTTCCTCTGCTATTTGTAAAGCCTCATCAGAAAGCCACTTTGCTTTCTTACATTTCTTTTTCTTTGGGATGGTGGTGATTGCTGCCTCCTGTACGATGTCACGAACCTCTGTCCATAGTTCTTCAGGCACTCTATCTATCAAATCCAGACCCTTGAATCTATTCTTCACCTCTACTGTATATTCATCAGGGATGCGATCTAGGTCAAACCTGAATGGCCTCGTGGTTTTCCCAATTTTCTTCAGTTTAAGTCTGAATTTTGCAATGAGTAGCTCATGATCTGAACCACAGTCAGCTCCAGGTCTTGTTTTTACTGACTGGATAGAGCTTCTCCATCTTTGACTGCAAATTATATAGTCAATCTGATTTCGGTGTTGCCCATCTGGTGATGTCCATGTGTAGAGTCGCCTCTTAGGTTGTTGGAAAAGGGTGTTCGCTATGACCAGTGTGTTCTCTTGACAAAACTCTGTTAACCTTTGCCCTGCTTCATTTTGCTTTCCAAGGCCAAACTTGTCTGTTATTCCAGTTACCTTTTGACTTCCTACTTTAGCATTCCAGTCCCCTATGATGATGAGGACATCATTTTTTGGTGTTAGTTCTAGGAGGTGTTGTAGGTCTTCATAGAACCGGTCCACTTCAGCCTCTTCTGCATCAGTGGTTGGGGCATAGACTTGGATTACTGTGATGTTGAATGGTTTGCCTTGGAATCGGACAGAAATCATTCTGTCATTTTTGAGATTGTATCCCAGTACTGCCTTTTGCACTCTCTTGTTGACTATAAAGGCCACACCATTTTTTCTACGAGATTCCTGGCCACAGTAGTAGATATAATGGTCTTCTGAGTTAAATTCGCCCATTCCTGTCCACTTTAGTTCACTGATTCCTAGGATATCGATGTTCAGTCTTGCCATCTCATTTTTGACCACGTCAAGCTTACCTTGATTCATAGATCTTACATTCCAGGTTCCTATGCAGTATTGTTCTTTGCAGCATCGGACTTTCCTTTCACCATCAGACACATCCACAGCTGAGTGTCCTTTCGGCTATGGCCCAGCCAATTCACTCTTTCTGGGGTTACTTGTACTTGCCCTCTGCTCTTCCTCAGTAGCATATTGGACACCTTCCAACCTGAGGGGCTCATCTTCTGGCGTCATATCTTTTAGCCTTTTGATACTATCCATGGGGTTTTCTTGGCAAAAATACTGGAGTGGGTTGCCATTTCCTTCTCCAGGGGATCACGCTTGGTCTGAGTTCTCTGCTGTGGCCTGTCCATCTTGGGTGGCCCTCCACGGCATAGCCCACAGCCTCATCGAACCACGCAAGCCCCCTCGCCACGACAAGGCAGTGATCCATGGGGATCTGTGGTAGAGGTACATAAAAATGAAATCAGCTCTCCCTGCCAGAAAGAAGCAAAAACTTCCTGTAAGCATTATGGCTGTTGAGGGAAACCTGGGGACAGAGGTGTGTAATGCAGAGCAATTGGGTTCCTTCTTCCTCCATATCTTTAAGCCCAAGCAGCAGGCTGTTTCTTAAACCAGTTTATCCCCATTTTATCCCCACAATAATCCTGAGAGGCAGTTTAAGACGAGAGAGAGAGAGAGAGAGAGAGTCAGTCACTGGACCAAGAACATCCTGCAGGCTTCATGCAGGGTTGAGGGGAACTTGACCTTCGTTCTGATAGATCCTAATCTGACACCCTAAACACTTTACCTAATCTGATACCCCGTAAAGCACTGAATGAGTACAAAAATGATCAAGCAATCAACAGAATTACTTGTAGATTTTCCAGGCTGTATGGCTGTGGTCTGTAGTACCTGACGTTTCACCAGCAGCTGTGACTGGCATCCTCAGAGATATAACACAGAAAGAAACAGGATGCCTGGGTAAATGATAAAAAAGAGGTTATTGCTTAGTGTCTAGACCCTTGCAAACAAAAGAAAAGACAAACTACTGAGGGCATTTCATGGCGAAGGCATCATGATAAAAAAGGCTCTCTCACTGGTTTCTTTACTTCAGAAGGACAGAGTATATGGAATGGAACCTTTAATGGTTACCAAGCAGGCATGGTCATGAAACCTTGTTTCTGAAATAAATATGAAATACTAGCCTGATACCCGTGCTCCGCTACAGTATTTAAATTCCATAAATCCAGTTATAATACTGATGATGTGAAATTTGAAATGTGACATTTCTTGTAGAAATTTTAACAGAGAAGATTGTAGTGTAAGAAATTAAGTGAAACATACTTCCTTTTTTCTTCTCTACTGAAGGACCTCTCTCTAGACCACATTGGTGGTTCTGCCCTCAGGTGCTAGGATCACCAGGCTGCTTGATGAGCTCACTCTGGAGCAGGCCACATAGAACTGTCCATTTAAGAAGCAGTCGCCATTTAAGAAGCAGGGGTCAACATGTTTCTCAGAAATCTCTTCATGGGGGTATTGACGTCATGGTAGGAATGCACTCCCCTTATTTTGGGTTTCTTGGTGCAGGGGTTTGGCCTGGGCATTGAATTTGGGGGGAGGGCATACCCCCCCTTTTTTTACAAAATTCCTTTTCATTTATGTTACATTTTAGAACTGGGACATAACTACGTATTCAAAGCACCATCCGAGCAATCAGATATTAAGCAAGTTCATATGAACCAGTTTTCTAGCACCCACATTGTGAGAAATTAAATAACCTAATAAAGGAAACCAGTTTTCTACAAATTTGGAGTATATTTCCATTGTGGGTGTGAGTGTGGCTAAACTGGGCCAGCAGCACCAATGGATTAAAGTACACTGGTCCTTCTCCTACACTTGACAGACACCCGCCTGGCTGGTGTGGGGGGGTTATGTTTAAAGGCATCGTGGAGACTGGGCCAGCAGTAGGGCTAAGGCAATCCTGCTGAGCAAACCTCCCCGGGGGCTGTAAGCATCCCACCTCCTCTCCTAAACCTGACAGGTAGCTGCCTGTCCAGTGTATGATGGGGAGGGGGAAGTATTAGAAGCCACTGTGGAGGCAAGGCTGGCAGGATCACTAAGGTATTACTGCTGGGGCAGGCTTCCTCGTGGTTTTAAGCACCCTGCAACCACTACTGCACCTGACAGACAAACACTTGTTAGGTGCAGGAGGTGGGGGGAGTGTGTTGGAAGCCATCCCACCTCTCCTCCTACACCTGAAAGGCAGATGCCTGTCCAGTGTAGGAGGGGGAGGGGGAGGAGTATTAGAAGTTAATGTGGAGGTGGGGCTGCACCTGACAGACAACTGCCTGTTAGGTGTAGGAGGTGGGGGGAGTGTGTTGGAAGCCATCAGAGAGGCTGGGCCAGCAGCTATGCTTTACCTCACAGGTGGTTTTTGGCCACTCCTGATTTCCTCAACTGTCATTAGCTCTGTGCAGTCCCCTGTAACTGTTGGGTGTTTTTTTAAACCTCAGAACACTGAGCTCTGCAGCTGACCAATCATAGAGTGGGCGATGCAGAGAAGCAGCTGCCTAGCAGCCGCATAGGAATCAATGGGGGAAGCACATTTTCCCCCTTTTGACCCACTTAGGGGTTGAATTTCTAAAAATTCCTTCTTAGCGAGCACCTATGCCATGGTAGGAGCGCTCTCCCCAAATTTGGTGTCTCTAGGTCCAGCGGTTTGTCCTGGGCATTGATTTTACGGTGAGGGACATCCTGTGATAGATGAGGTAACTGAATTTGACCACAACGATGTGAATTAAATAGCAAAGGCAACTTCTCACCCACAATTAAGTCTCTCTGTCTCTGTCTCTCTCCCCCCACCCCGCACCTGCATGAATTTTGAGTTCTCTGATTCTATGTGGCTTGGCTCACTTTATTGAGTGGCTGGCTGCTTTTCATTGCTTTTGTATGCTTTGCTTTGGATTCAATGATTATCTCCTGTAAAATGGCTCACTTTCTGAAGACATCTGCTCTGCATGGTTTTGACATCTGTGCTGTGGATTCATTCATCATCTTTTGAATTACAGACTTTCAGCCTCAGTGTTTCACATTGGTGAAATGGGGAAATAATTTTCCAGAATATGTTTTAAATACTGAACACTAAATATTAAAGCCCTTAACAATACATTGCATATATGTATGTCATGTTGGGAGGGGAGGGTGAGGTATAAATCAAATAAATAAAAATAAAATAAAATAAAAAACTTACAGTGCTCTCAGGCTGAAGAGTTTTGTAAGCCCTTTTGGTTTTGGTTTTATGCTTGTAGCATATTAGGAATCTGTAATATGGGAGACTTATAAGTGTGTTAATGGGTGTGTCTTGTTAGGAAAGACTTGGAAAACAACTAGAATAAGTGTGAACGCTAGATGAGCACAGAATTTTCTTTTAGCTCCTACCTTTTATATATCTGCTCATAGGCACATGGAATCTATCCTTTGACCCCACAAGGTCACCCCACGTGAATGAGCCTTACCCTTTACCAAATGTGTCCTGTCCCTAGTTGCCAACTACCTTAGTTCAGATGACAACTTCTGATGCTGATCTTAACAAGCAGGCAGATTCACTTTCAAGAGCTGGGAAGCTTTATGTAGAAACATGACTGAACAAATCTAAGGATATGCAAACACTGCTAAAGTTTCTTCACAACACAAACTAGCTGTAATCCATGCAGAGAGATAAATATGGTTGCATTCGGGTGTTTCTCATACAGTAATGTTAATTTCAGGATTGTGTGGTTAAAAAAACCTCACTGTCACAAAGTGGCTGGGCATAGGAAACTCAGTTTTAAATCAAAGCTCATGGGCATGCTGTTACCTTACAGTCTAGCCTACTTTACAGGGTTAATGCCAACCTTGCTCTTATGTCCTTGGGGGAAGGATGGAACAGAAATGCAATCAATATTATAATCATTGTCTACCTTGAATCGCCTACATATGGGACTCAGTAAATGCATAATATAGCCTGGCATAACTCAGGGTATGTCTGCTGGATACCACCCAGTCATGATTTCTACCTGAAGCTGTTGTGAATACCTTGTGTAAACCTGACCTTCTTCCCTGTTCTCTTTGATCAGCAGGGCTATTTTTGGGCAGGAACACACAGGAACAGAGTTCCGGCTGGCTTCAGAGTTGGCCACACCCACTACAGCCAAAACCTCTGTGTGCATAGCTACAGAGGGAGGGTCTGGAGAGCAAAACACCCCCCCCCGGCGACTCCGAGGCGGGCGAGCCAGGGGGCCCTGGAAGGATTGGGGAGGCATTTATATGACTCAATGTGCCTTCCCCAACCTTCCCTTCCCTTCAAGGGGGGTTTGCCCGGGCAAGCCAAGGGAAGGCATGGGGTGTGTCCTAATATGTTAATGAGTGGTACTGTCAGGGGTGTGGCCTATTATGCTAATGAGTTCCTGCTGGGCTTCTTCTACAAATAAAGCCCTGTTGATCAGTACTTCATTTCATGTTGTTTTTCCATAATAGAAGCTGCTGCCACAATAACTGTATTAAAATGTGATAATTTTTTGTGGGAAGGGGTTGTTTTAAAGCTGAATCTAGTTACCCTCATCAAAATTTGGTGAATTTTAAAGTTTTTTTTTAATTCAGATGTTGGTTTTGTCAGTTATCAAAACTTGAACTGGTTGGGTTTTACATTTCACCGTTATTTCTTGAGTGATCAAATTAATGAAGTTAGCACACAAGGGAATGAATTCTCTCTTTCTGTTTTATCAAATACCAGACAGCTATTGCAGGTCCTAAGTCAGATCTGGTCAATAGCCAATTGCTTCTGCATGTCAGTTGTCACGTACCATTTGACTGATATTGCATGTTACCTGTGAGATATTGCCAAATGTGACAGCTGCTGGGAAATAATAAATGATGTTGATGATGAATGACAAATTGCCAGTTGCTAGTCAGAAAATATTCAGTGAATAATAATAATCAAAATTATCTGAGGAGAATTATTTTTTAAAATGTAG